>NC_141239.1:45561911-45701911 GCF_054856555.1 Leptonotus elevatus
TGGTGCAATGAAAACAATTGCACTTCCTCACCTGCCTGATGCAGGATGGCGCTACTGCAATTCTGAAGATCATCCATTTTGTCTTTCAGATGTGACGGATGAGATGCTGGCCTTCTTCTTGACGCTGTTTCAGGCATTGAGAGCCCAGATGGGGGTTGCCTTCACCGGACAGATCCTCCACACATTCCTCAGCTTGTTCACCAGGTTTAGCATCTTCAGTCCATCTCGTGCGCTGTCCACATTTAGGAGTCTTATCCGAAGCTGAATTTGTCTGATTTGAGACGAGCACTTCCGAGTGGTGATGTCATGCTGCCTGTGTATGTTTTAGGGAGCAGCTGGCAGCCAGTATTTTGCAGGAGGGCAGCGCAGGTTGTCGAGTGGTACAGAAGTTCTTGAAAATCCTGCAGCTGGTGGTACAAGAACCTGGTCAGGCTTTCAAACCCTTTCTACCTAGCATTCTCTCCCTCTGCATGGAGCAGGTCTACCCGGTTGTGGCCGAGGTCAGTTGGCCATTTCATCCCTGCGAATGAATGTCTTGTCATTTGAAAAAACCTGTAGTCATATTTAAGCACACATTTGCATTCGTGTAATTCTAGCACGGCAAAATGTCCGTCTATTAAATGTTTGCTGATGGACTCTCGCCTCTTTGACAGCGGTCCTCCCCTGATGTCAAAGCAGAGATGTTTGAGCTTTTATACCAAATACTTCACCAAAACTGGAGGTACTTCTTTAAAACTTCGATTCTGACAAGTGTCCAAAGAGGAGCCCCTGAGGACGCCATGGAGAACGAGGCCCAGTTCACAGCTGCCATGCAGGTAAGTCATCCACATCAGTGGTCATAATACATGCATATTATATGTCGGTGAAATCATGCGTTTTGATTTTCTTTACACAAAAAGTGGATATTTGAGAATGTAAAATAATTATGACAAACTCCTAAATGTTGTCAAACATCTTCCCAGAAGAGAGGAATCTGTTTTAGCCTTTGTTATTATGTTCCGGTTCCATGTTGGGCACAGTGCTCTAACTCGTCCTTCATGGTCTCCATCAGGCTTTTGGCCAGTCGTTCCTACAGCCCGACATCCACATCTTCAAGCAGAACCTCTCCTATTTGGAGTCCCTCAACAGCAAGCACAAGTTGTATCACAGAGTAAGGAGCACAAGTCATCCCAGTCATAAACGGGCTCGCACATCTTCATCCAGCTGATCCATGCTCATGCGCGCGTGTGTGTGTGTGTGTGTGTGTGCGCCTCCAGAAGCTTTTCCGGACCTCGATGCTCTTCCACTTCATCAACGTGCTGCTGCAGGTCCTTCTTCACAAAAGTCACGACCTTCTCCAGGAGGAAATCACCCTGGCCATTTACAACATGGCCTCCGTGGACTTCGATGCCTTCTACTCAGCCTTCATGCCAGAGTTCCTCAACAGCTGCCAGGGTGTCGACACCAACCAGCGAGCTGTCCTCGCACGCAACTTCAAGATAGAACGGGTACGAGCAAACAGTATTTTTTTGTCTTTCTTTTATTTATTTCCCTTAGTGGTGCGAACCAACATTGTATTTATGAGAGCGTTTCAAATTCACAATTGCTCGGTGAGGGAGAAGAGTCATCATAGATGCACTTTAAGTCATTTATTAAATGGGGAAACAGTCAAACACACAAATCCAAAATATAAACAAATGTTTTCTTTGTCCTGGGAGGTAGAGCAGATAGGCCTGTCACGATAAGATATTTGGCTTTGCGATAAATTGCCCCAGAAATTATTGCAAAAAAACGCTAATATTGTGGTTTTCATATTTTTCAACTATCCATAAAATTCCCACACAAGAGCAGTTGCATTCGGCTTTGATACCAGCTCCATTTGTCCACATTATTTCCAAATGATGACTGTCCCAACTACCCAGGGGACCTCATTCAGAATCTGATGCGCCGCTGTTGTGCCGGGGTGGTTGCCCCGGAGCAGGTTTGTATCCCCTGCCGCGGGATCTTAGAACTTTTACCACAAAAAGTGGCGATTTCCTAACCTTAAACTTCAAACATGTGAAAGAAAACCGAAAAAAACATTAACATTCATCAGTCGTTTGAGCTTTTTCTATGTCTGCTGAGAATTCCTACCGCGTGCATGGTCATTGAACGCACCTAGAGTCCATTGCAGAATGCGAGCGTGTTCTTGTTCTTCTTTTGTTTATCTGCGATAAATATTATTTTTCTTGTTCCAAAACCTTGTTTCTAAAACTCAAAAACATGTGTCTTCTTCATGCGTTTATTGAAAAACATGCGTACCCGCGGCAGTGATACCGATTTTTTTCCGGGGGTCACTACTTTGGCACAGCACTGCCTTCCAGAGTGCGTGTCAAGATGATTCACTCCTCAATACGCTAAGCACGGTTGAGGAATCAGTCGTGACAGGAAAGTGAACTTATTACCCACCCAGTGTGTTTGGTAAAGCCCGCATCTCACTGAGCCGCACAGGATTGCGAGGGTGTGTGCACGTAGCGAGGGTTGCTTTTTCAACAGGCTTCGAAGCACAAGCAATGAATAAAAACATCAGATAGCTGTGGTGCGCTGCTAGCAATAATGCTACATGGCTATTAGCAGCGCAAATGAGAAAGAGAATTGCGTGTCCTTATGAAGAACCGATGGGACACCTGCGAACCAAAATGTTTAAACTGGCTTTGAAAGCCGCTTTACGGGCAGAGTGGTGCCATCGGTGCAGGCGGCGTGGGTTCGCTTACTCGCCCAGGAGACCATGTTTGTGTGTGTGTGTGTGTGTGTGAGTGAGTGAGTAAATAGAAAGAAAGAAAAAAGCCGCTTTACCCAGTGACTGACAGAGTGAAGCAACGGAGCAGCGCGAATGTTGATGACTTATGTAAACAAACACGCACGAACATCGCGTTCGGCAAACATATCGAGATCATTTTTTATTATCGTGCAGTTAATTGATTTATTGCATGTCGCGACAGCCCTAATAACAAAATAATTCAGCACAAACTAAGGCTACACAGCAAAAAAATAAGATTTGAAATGTGAGATCCACGGCCACTGAGTGTTGCACGTGCATGCCATCATGTTCATAAAGTAAAGCATAGTTGGTGAACCAAAGAAGCAGTGATTGTTTGTAAAGCAGTCTTTTCAAGAAAAGTGCCGTTCATGAACCGAGTTTCGACTGTCTTTTGTATCCCAATTTCCAAACGAACGCCACTCTTGTCTGCTTTCTTTCCAAAGGACCTGCCGTCGTTCATCCAAAGCGTGCAGCGGCTAGTGAACGACCTTCGCTACTACAGACTGTGCAACAGCAGCTTGCCCACCGGCACCATCAAGCTATAGCGCGACTGAACCACTTGAGGATGCATCCAGGATGTTCGAGGACTGCCTGTGCTGACCACTTTGCCCAACACTCCAAACGCTTTGGCTCACGTGTTCAAAGTTGGAGGAAGGTTGAGGATGCTGCTGTTTCTTTGGTTTCTACTGTAGACATTTGGCGTATTGTTGTTGTTCAAAGCAGCGCCCACCATTTGTTGCCCCCCGCCCCCTCCTTTTTTCTTTTTTTTTTGCCCCAGACCCGGACCAGTCTGAGCCAGGCCTTCTTTCCCTCGCCTCAACCACAAGGTTGAGCTGGGACTGAGCACTTTGAACTCATTTTGAGTTTTTGAAATGTCTGCTTCTGTTCATTTTTGCCTTCAGGTTTTTCTTCTCCAAAGGAGATGGACTCAACTTAAAATCTTTCACATCATTCCATTCTGAAAGAGAAAATTTGCTTGATTTAATAAAGTGCATTCATTTTTTTTTGTAAATACTGAATGTGTGATTGTTAAACACTTTGAAGTATGTGGCTCTTGCCAAAATAGGAAAACATTTTCTTGCACCCGCAGCTCCCGAACAAATATAAAAATACATGCCCTTGTGTAAATTATAGTTGTCTTGAGACAAAATGATTTTTTTTGCGTTAGTAAAATCTTAACCACTTCAAATATCAAATAGTTCTTGAGCACCCCCAATTTGACATTTTTCTATATAACAGATAAAATGGGTTTTTAGATGGTATTTATGATTTTAAAGATCTTAAAACATTCACGCAACCCCTGTTACGAAAACACTCTTAGCCATCTATTTTCATGTTTTGATCTATGCTGCCACTCAAACTAATTAAACACGGATTCTCCCATGATCCCATTATCAGAAAGACAAGTTTTGTTCGTTTATAGTCTTGTGTTGGTGCCTAGATAGTTCATGTTTGGAATGGCTCACGTGACATTGTCACGTCATTTGTGTTATGCTAGCGCCCTTAATACTCCCTGCACTGGCAGTCCATGACCACCTTGCTGGAAGAACTTTAGCCCACAACAAATAAATGAAACACGCAAATTGCCAAACAGCAAACGCACTTCTGCCACGAGCGGAGTTAAACATGTTTATAGACAGTCAACAGTCCGAGGGGTCAGGCGGGGTGGGTGTGAGGGGCTCGTGATTTTAAACTCTCAAGAGTCTGTCGGTGGCGGCAGACTCGAACGCACGACCATGTTGTTGCAGCGCGTTATGTTCCTCCCACTCTTGTCTCCTTGGGGCAGGCAAACCGCCAAAAATCTGATTCCTCGCTTCCATGCTGAGCGACTCATCGGCTTCAGGAGCAACTCGAGTAAGTATATAGTTGCACTTTTGAATTCATACAATTTTAACTTTATAATACATAAAACGGTGAACTATAAAAGTAGTATCTTAGAAGCTGTGTTCGTGTTGGACGCTTGCTAGATCACGTCCTTTTGTCAAGCTCGTGCATTGAATGTCGGATGAGAATGATAAGCGCGGGGCAAAGGCGCATCTTTAACGCGCAATCGTGCCAAACCTTTGCGCGCCTTGTGCGTAATCTAAACTACGCGCTTTAACGCCATTCAGACTGCAAACGTGCTGTCGAGTAGTGTTATGTAGGACACTCCAAACTAAGTTCCATTGGTGTGCGGTGTTCTTGTCGCGGGTCACATGTATAATTGGCAGCATGAAGCCGTCCTTTAGCGTGCACAGTTCTTCTACTCAGCGAGAAAAAGTTGGCTTGACGTTCGATGTTTGATCATCAAATCACCATAAAGGTTTTTTATTTTATTTTTTATTCTGACTGCTGTAGTTAAGCACCTACTACAGCTCCAATATATTTATCATATCTCAAATGTTTGACAATTTGGGGACATTTAAGGGACAAAAATGACCAATGTTCCAAAATATTCACCAACAATCAACAAAAACACATATGATAAATTTTGGATCTGTAGCAGTTAGTTGCTTGCCAATGCCATCTACTACATCAATCAGAATGACAAAACGTGTTTTTGTTGATTTTGGGTGAATAATGGGGGGGATTTTCCCTAAATGTCCTCAAATTGTCCATAATGAAATATATGATAAATATTGGCACTGTAGTAGTTAGTTGCATACCATTGCTGTCTACTACAGCAATCAGAACGACAAAATGTGTTTTTGTTGATTTTTTTTAATGAATATTTTTGATGATTTATGGGCCTTTTAGTCTCTTAAATGTCCCTAACTTGTCCATACTGAAAGATATGATAGAATTAACATTGCTATCTACTACAACAATCAGAATGAAAACAAATGTTTTTGTTTATTTTTGATGAATATTTTGGAACATTTTTGTTCCTTGAATGTCCCCAACTTGTCCATAATGAGAGATATGATAAATATTGACCCTGTAGTAGTTTGTTACTTGCCATGGCAAGCTACTACAGCAATCAGAATGAGAAAATGTGTTTTTGTGGATTTTTGGTGAATATTTTGAAACATTGGTCATTTTTGTCCCTTAAATGTGTTCAAAATGAGAAATGTGATAAATATTGGAACTGTAGTAGGTAGTTGCTTATCATTGCCAGTTACTACAGCAGTCAGAATAAAAAAAATATATAACATTTATGGTGATTTGATGATACATCACCCTGGAGAATGTAATTTGTAGACAGTCTCTAAGTTAGACGGTAGGGGTGAATATCAAACATCGAACGTCAAGCCAACGTTTTCTCGATCATCTACTCTACAACCAAACACTGAAAGTTTATTTTAATCCTTAATACTGTTAATTTTCCATGAAAACTTGGTGTGTGCAGGGAGGGGGAGGGGGGGGGGGGGAGGGAGAGAGGCACCGACGGCTCGCCCCCATTGGCCCATTAAAATACACATGACTTGGACTCTTACTGTTTCGAGATTCCCTCTATATGATCCCTCACAGACTAACAGGTGCATATTTCTACAGGAACCTCTCTATGTAAGTGTGGTGGCGCCCCAAACAGTTCTCCGCACCGTTTTGAGCTTCCAGTTGAACACTGATACCATTGTCATAATCATAAGATTCCCACCATTACAAAGATTTTAAAACATTTTAAAACACAATCATATGTTTACCCATATGCTAGCAGGCCTGGCAGATGTGAAGGAGCGGACTCTCATTGCTGTGAAACCAGACGGCGTTCAGCGTCGTCTTGTGGGCCAGATCATCCGGCGCTTTGAGCAGAGGGGCTTCAAGCTGGTGGGCCTGAAAATGCTGCGGGTTCGTATTCCACTGCACATATGTTGAATCGTGTGCAGGGTTTCCAGTATGTGTTTCCAATGTGTTGAGAAGGTGTCCGAGGAGCTCCTGTCGCAACACTACTGTCAACTGACGCAGAAGCCCTTCTATTCCAGTCTGGCGGACTACATGACCTCTGGGCCTGTGGTTGTCATGGTGAGAGTCCAGCGACATTCATTTTGAAATGATGAATGTGTTTTTCCTATCATACAATTTGGCACTAATCCAAATGAGGATCGTTCGGCCTCGGTGGAGATCTAAACTGTATTGTGTGACCTTCAAATTAAATTCAGCGATACTTTCACATACCACTAGAGGGAGCTTGCATACCACTATTGGTACTTCTATCACACAAAGATTCACGGATCAGCCTCTCAATGACTTTTTCACATCATTTCAAATGAAAAGATAATTAACAAATAATGAATCATAACTCAAAGTGTGAACGTTCCTGAAATACGTTGTGCTAAACGATAGGTATGGGAAGGACACAATGTGGTCCAGTCATCACGTGTGATGGTGGGACCCACCAACCCTGCTGCGGCCCCAGCAGGCACCGTCAGAGGAGATTTCAGCCTTCACGTCAGCAGGTAATAAAATGTCGGAATCCGAATCTCATCTGTGAAGGACTCATCATCATCATCATCATCTGTTATGATGTGAAGGAACGTGGTCCATGCCAGTGATTCCCTGGAGGGAGCGCAAAGAGAGATTCAGCTCTGGTTCCAGGGGACGGAGCTTGTCAAGTGGGACTGCTGGGACCAGACGTTAACCTGTGAGGAGTAAAGATGCAGAAAATTCATGCTACCTCTTCTCTCGATGTTGGTGCCGCTGCTTTAAAGGTCCTTCGAAAAGGATGTACGTACAGTATTTACATAATAAATTCACCTCAGGTCATTTGTTTGTTCAAACAAAACAAAAAAGAGATTTTATCATTTTACACGAGCTCAAGTGTGTTTAGATTTTGTGTTGTTGTCAATCAGGTGACATCAAAATCATTCTACTACCAATGTATTAGGTATTTCCACCATAATTCATTAGTAATAAAAAGTTCAGGGTGTAATAAGGGAAGGAATTCAATCCTTCAATTTAATTTGAGTAAACATTTTTGACTGGCAAATACATTCCAACGTCAAAAACGTTTACTACACATTCTTCCATACCAAACCACTGCAAAGAAATTAATGAAGTTATTTGTCCTTTTTTAATATAGACAGATCTGCCTACCTGAAATCTATTTGAGATTTGGGAGATCAGCATACAATTAGAGGGCAGACAATTAAAATGACTAAAACTTGAAGAAAAAAAAAAAGGTACAATAAAATCAATAAAATGAAATTCAAAAAATTGCTAAAACGTGAAAAAAAATCTGGTGCTTTTGATTAAAAAATGTTTATTGTATGAAGTTTTGCACATTTTGATCAACATTGTGCCTTAAAATAATTGTTGACATTTTATGTGTTTCTACCTCTGAAAATGATCTCAGTCAATTATTATAACACTTTTCTTTTTCTTGTTGCTTTTGCTTGCACATTGGACAACCAGAAATACTAAAAACATCAAAACCAGCCTACTATGTTGTCAATCTGCAGTGGCGCCACTTGACAGATCAATAAATGATTCACATTTTGGTGCTGCCCGAGCACAGAGTTCACTTGATAGACTGTACGTCGTCTCATTCCATCATGCCAATCTTCAGCTTTTGCCTCTCCATCGCCTTCTCCAATTCGGAGACCTTCCGCACATCCTGAGGGAGGGAGAGGCATCGAAGGCAGGGAATGGTTACAGATCCTCGTATTTGTTAAGAATTTCAAATTGAAATGCATGTCACTGTAAGTAGGTCAGTAACAATTGGGCCAAAATACATGAGTCAAGGTTGGGCAAACAAAGTGACTTTGTAAACATACAGAGCACTACACACGCACACACAAAATATACACATTGGCACACGCAGTCCCCGAGAGGATACTGATAAGACCTTAACCCCGCCACTTGGCTAACCTTACATTTATTAGCTAATGGGGACATTTGCATAAAATGACATCAAATGTCAATCTCTTCCAGCTTCCCAAAACAAAACATTTTCATTTTTTTTTAAATAACAAAAATTAAATAGTATTGTATTGTATAATAAAAACATTATTAAACATAACAAAAGACAACATGGTTTTAAAAAGTCAATGTTTCAATAATTGCTAATAAAGTCTCATTGATAATAAGCTTTCTTTTCTTTTCTTTTTTTAGAGGACTTCTAAACCGAGCATAATATGATTGGCTGCTTGCAGTTGAGTAAAATGAGCCACCACTTTGGAGTTAATGAGAGGCCAGTCACTTTTTTTCTTTCCACTCTTTTTTGGTGAGCATAGGGGGGAGGGGGGAGCAGTTACGCAGGAGGAGGAGAAGGGAGTGTGAAAAAAAGAGACACTATCTAAACAACCAAATACATAGATGTTTTTTTGCTTTGTTGATTAACTCATTCACTGCCATTGACGGCTATCGACGTAAACATTTTTTAAAAACTATTTCTATTAGTTTAACATTTATTTTCCCCACTTTTGTTAACAAGAGTATGAAAACCTAGGAAAAAAATATTGTACATTTAGACCAGATATAAAATTTGTGATTAATCGTGAGTTAACTATTGAAGTCATGCGATTAATTACAATAAAAAAAATGTAATCGCCTGACGCCCTAATTTTTTAATAATCTTGTATTTTTTTAAATAATCTTTTTTTTTTAAAAAAAAAGAAAAGATTATTAAAAATTAGGTCATCAGGCGATCAAAAGTTTTAATTGTAATTAATCGCATGACTTCAATAGTTAACTCATAATTAATCACAAATTTTATATCTGTTCTAAATGTACAATAAAAAAAATTCTAGGTTTTTATTCTCTTGTTAACAAAAGTGGAAAAAATGTTAAACTAATAGAAATAGTTCAAATGAAATTTTGACGTCTAAAGCCGTCAATGGCAGTGAATGAGTTCATGTGCATTGCCTTAAGAAAAAAAAACATGGTGCCTGTGGGTACTAGTTAGCCCCAATGACTACATGACTATAGCCCACAAGAAGCTCACCAGTAATGGGACTCTGTGATTTACTAAGAAGTATTAAAACAGAAAAATAATTCTATATTTTGTTTAACATTAAAATAGTGTTCAATGGAATAATTTTTTTTCCTTTACAGTTTAATACCGTGGTACTGCAATATTTTTGCTTATGGTTATCATTCTGCTAGAATCTAATATCGGCCCATGCCAACTGTACATACTGTAGTAAGCCCATTTGAGTTTTAGATCTGTGCCTTTAGGATAGTGAATTTGGATGCTGGAGTCAATTTGTCGGTGTGTGACCACGTGGTGAGTGAGTTATGGCCTGCAGCAGCTATGAGGTTGTTTTTTTTAATCGTTTTCCAGAGTACCGCCAGTACTATAGTTAACCAAATGTATGCATAAGCCATAATACAAATTCATACAGACAAACACACGCACACTCAGGGAATTGTCCATAATAACAAAGTCACCAACCTCGAGAATGACCTTCTGCATCATAATATGACTGTAAACTCTGCCCCCTTCATCCTGAGACACTTCACAGAGTTCCCTCTTGTTCAGGGAGAAGAGCTGCGCTCCGGTCAAAACGCCAAGACTTTGAACCGTCCTAACAGAGAAGGAAAGAGAAGCCAACTTAAATCTAGTTTTCGTTGAGCGTTCACTTTCCTACCGTCCAACTGAGCTCAGCCTCAGTGTTGGCTGAGACTAGTCTGACACTAGAGGGCGATGTAGTGCTCTCTACAATGAGTAGTCGCTTACTGCTGACTGAAGCGTTTTGCTTCCAGCCAGGCTTCCACCTCGGACGCTGAAGAGTGATAATTCAAGGGAAGAGACGTTTCCACGGAGCGAGACGTCATGAGAGGAGGACGACTGTCGGAGACTCGTTTCTGCGCCATTCGTTGGAGAAGCTCGTCGTTCATTATCAGTACTGCACAAACACAGGGAGCCATTTGCAAAATCATTTGCAAACGGCCAACATTTCCAAGAAAGAGGCTTCACTTTACGGTCAGATTTCAACTTGCAGTCAAATACTGATTCATTCCTCAAGGGGAAGTTTCAAATTGCACTACACTGTCTATATCTTCTGTCTATTTTGTTGCACATCATACACATGCAGGTATGCAAAGTGAGATACTCGAGTGATAGGGCCGTACAAACAGTGCTGCCCATTTGAGCTATGGTTGGTGCTTTGCTCAAGGACACCTCAACAGGAAGCAGACTAGCATGTCACCAGCAAGTTTCCATTTGTACTTTTTGTCCAGTTCCAAAGCCCAAATGAAGTAATGTTTTTTTTTAACTCATTCACTGCCATTGACGGCTATTGATGACAAAAATTCATTTTTGAACAATTTCTATTAGTTTAACATTTTGTTAAAAAGAGTATGAAAACATAGTATTTTTTTTATTGTACATTTAGAACAGATATCAAATTTAGGATTAATTGTGAGTTAACTATTTAAGTCATGCGATTAATTACAATTAAAAATTAGGAGCGTCGGGCAATTAGAATCGTAATTAATTGCATGACCTTTACGAGTTAACTCACGATGAATCACAAATGTTATATCTGTTCTAAATGTACAATAAAAAAATCTAGGTTTTCATACTCTTGTTAACAAAAGTGGAAAAAAAATTTAACTAATAGAAATAGTTCAAAATAATTTTTGACGTCTATAACCGTCAATGGCAGTGAATGAGTTAAACAAGAAAAAAATTGCATTAGCGCAAAAACAACAACAAAATGAAATAAGTTAAGAGTAAAGGCAGTGTTGCCACAATTTTTTTAATTTATTTTAACACTTGAGTGGATACTGCCTTGCTCCTTCTGGTGTGCACACAATGACCACCAGGGAGCAGCATAATACAGACATGGCACAGTCACCTATCAGGAAGCTGCAGTAACGTTAGTCATTCTTCACAGAAGATAAAGAAGATATGCCTGTGAGTATTGCCATATTATCTGTCCGTCTGTATGTGGTTGCTCAACCATAATTGTTCAAATATTAGTTGCTTATAGGCTTATATAAGACCAAAGATATTTGTTTTCCTGAAGGTGCTACCTCGATCTCCGTTGTCTCCATGTATTGTAGTGGATGGTAACACCATGCTCTGAGGTCTTACTGTTGGACTCGTTGCAGTCAGAGGATTACCAACCGGGCTCAACGGAGTGAGCGGAATGGGTGACATCTAGAAAACATCACAGAAGCAATGAGGCAAGTTTCAAGGCACTTTGGCAGAATTGAAACAAACTGATGCTAACATACCACTGCTTTTTCTCCACTGTTGTTGTTTACAGCTGACAGCGGTTCCAAGATATTATTTGGAACAAATCCGATCTGGTCAAAGCGATTGCGACACTTCCACCATCTCTTTGATGACTCGATGATCTGATGCGGGTCAATTCTATAGATCATATTTCAAGAATCCTCATATTTGACCGGTACAGATATTGTATACCTCCAGTGTTTCTCCTTGCAGCACTGAGAGCTCGCTGCTGTTTCTTGCGACAAAGTCGTACGTGCAGCAATAAAGTCTCTCCCCTGGTGGTGGAAGTCCATTTCCCTCTCTGGAATTCGATTTGCAGTGACATCAGGTCAATATGCAAGTTCTTTCATCTGATCGTATTTTGTCAACAACTGTGTATGATTATTATAGAATTGAGCCCAAAGCTAGTCATAACCTGGATTGATTTGGAATGAAATCAACAGTCTGTTTTGGCTGGGAATTATTACAGGACTTGATCATTTTAAAGAAAGGAGCGGGGCCCTGATCTACACTCACACTTTGTCCGTCTCGTCACTGGTGCCTCCCTCTGCGTCGTCACCCTCCGCGTTGGCGTCTCGTTTGTGCTGCGACTCAACAGGATCTTCCAAAGGCGAACCGGAGGAGTCGAACGCCTGCGGCTGCCATCCGTCCAGGAAGACGGGCGAGTAAGGAGGAGCAGAAACACCGAGCTGGGAACTGGAGTGGCAATTACGATATCTTTGGGTGATGTAACACATTTTCAAACAGGAAAAAAAAGACACACACATACCAGGGTGTCGTCCAGTTGGGGCCTAATTCAGTCCAGAGCTCTTTTTCGTCCGCAGTCAGATGCTCCTGAAGCAGCGAAACAGCACCAGTCGTCATTGCAGGACTGACCACCGAGCCACCCAATTGTGGACCGCATGTGGTTTTCACCATCTGCGACAGACAGACGAAGCGTCAGTCAGCAAGTGAGTGCCCATCATCCAAAATGTGAAGTTGATTCACCAGTCCGAGCGGAAAAAAGATGTGATGCAGCAACTCAGGTGCGCTTGCTTCTGTAATGGCTGACTTGACGCGATCCTGAAAGAACCAGGAAATAGTCACAGGAGGGACATTTCAACAGGAAGCAAAAACGGAGTCATGTGAGTTGGCTCATCTCACCAGCAGGCTGAAGGAATACTTGAATTTCTGAAAGAGGTCCACAAATTCTTCCTCTGACGGAGGAACCGCTTTCATGGTCAACAAGTCGTCTGCACAATCACAAGTAGGAACTACTTCATAAAAAATGTGGAAACATGCTTAATATAAACATAATGAGCCCCAAATCAAATCATATCTCACAAAACGTTGATCATTTCTAAACACTACGGAAGAGGATTAGGGCTAGTGAAGAGAGAAACTTTTTTGGGGGCAGGATTCTCACTTTATTCTCAGAATTCTGATTTTAAAGTGAAAATGCTGACTTTAATCTCAGATTTCTCGCTTAAAAGTGAGAATTGTCACAATTCTCACTTTATTCTCAGAACTATCACTTTAAAGTCAGAATTCTGAATTTAAACTCAGAATTATGACTTTAATCTCAGAATTATGACTTTATTCTCAAAATTCTGATTTAAAAGTGCGAATTCTCACTTTAATCTCAGAATTCTCGCCCAAAAACAAACAAAAATAATGTTTTCAGTGGTCCGGGAGATTCGGACTCATTTCCAGCCATTCTGCCGACCTGTGAAACAAAACAAAACAATCACTTGATTTACATTACCGGATTTTTTTTTCAAGAGATACATTCAATTTGTGCATTTTTTCATCGTTTCGGCGATCATGCAAGCGGCGCATATGTCCTATGACGCAGTTCAGGGAAAAAAGACTTAAATCCGACTGTTGGTTTGATATCACTATTATACGGGTTTAACTCAAAGTAGATCATTTAATCGCGATTGTATCTAAATAAATCGACAGCTTTGTGGTTCAATGATTTAGCGTAAAAGTGGCGCTCCGCCCCCGATGCGAAGCGAGCATTCGGCCGCTGAAGGGCTTCGCTTCCCGGAGAAACACAACCAGCACGCACCGGGCAGTGGCTCCGCGCCGCCATGAACATACTCGGCGATTGTCGCATGGTAACACTTACGTTCATATTTTAAAGCATTTTTACATCGGTCAGATTCACTATTTAACACCAATTTAATACTCAATGTTGTAGTCATTGCGAAAAGCATTTCGAACGTATTAAAAAATAAAAGTTGTAAATAGACAGCAAGTGAGAATTGTCACAATTCTCACTTTAAATTGAGAATTCTCACTTTAATTGAATTGAAAATTGAAAATTCTGAGATTAAAATCAGAATTCTGAGTTTAAAGTGAGAATTCTCACTTTATTCTCAGAACTCTCACTTTAATTCTCACTTTAAATTGAGAATTCTGAGAATAAAATCAGAATTCAGATTTTAAAGTCAGTATGTGCCAAACCACTACCCAAAACCCAACCCTGGGTTCCTTCTGGTGCAGGACCTGCACGACCACCCTCTAGTGGACGGACTTCTCATCCGTTTCCCCCCAGAATTGTTCTCTTTTTTTTACCAGCTGTCCTGGGAAAATAAAAACCTTCCCCGGGACACAATTTTTAGGAAGAATCTAATCAAAATAGTACCACTAATAAAGTCAGAATTCTGACTTTATTCTCAGAATTATCTCTTTAATCTTAGAATTCTGATTTTAAAGTGAGAATACTGACTTTAATCTCAGAATAAAGTCAGAATCCTTTTTTTCTCTTTTCACTGGCCCTAATCCTTTTCCGTAAAACACAACTCAACTTTGTGAACACATTTAAAAGTCAAATGTTCAGAGGTCATTCAGCAGCAGGTCAACGTGTGCTCACTACCGACCCTCTTGGCTTTGCTTCTTGCTCTTCCTGCTTCTTTTGTTCCTCTGACTGAGAATGCTCTGGGCCTCGGCCGCCTGCTGCAAACGCACCATGAACCGTTCGATGTCATCAAAACAGTGGTTCAGAATCTCCTGGGGAGGGTTCGACAGACAGTGCGGAGTCACAGTCAGATCAGCTCATTTTCTGTTTTACTCTGCAGGTTATTTTATTGTGCGATATCATGAGAACCATGCTGCAACATTTATCCCGGTTTTACCCAAGAACAGCAAATGTAATTACTTTTTGAGCTTTAGGTGCTGATACTGGTTTACAAACTTCAGTAGCTATAGAAAACGTGCCAAACTTGCAGATAAACTATTGTAACATTGACCTTTAAAAAAAAGATTTCAGATGTTTCCATTTCAAATTTCATGAAATATGTTCCTGTTAACACAAAACATGCAGTAAGCAATTTTACATTTTGTTCCCTTACTGTATCCAAAGTGAACAGAATCATGACCTTAAGCACGAGCCACTACTACTATCTAAACATTGAAACTAAACACATTCTGATTAATATTATTGCGATTAAATAATACGGCCATTTTGCAGCTTGCTGTCGAGTAAAAATGACGTCACAGTGCCTAAAGGCTCAGATTGCGTCACATGACCAAACCCCTAAAACAGGTGAGTTATGACGGTTGATACCTGGCAAAATGGCCGCCTTCTGTGAAAGATAACAAGATTTTGCTGCTTAATTCATATTCCACAAATGAAAAATTAACCAGAAGGGGCCACATAGAACAATATTGTGAAGAAAATTTCCCGCTCATTAAATGCATCATGTGACAGGAAATCGGTTCTATAATGTCAATATACATTTACTTCAGATTCAAATGGTATGACAACATGCGTGTAAGGTTATTTGCACACCAAATTGCCCTTCTGAATGATGGTATGAATCATTGTTTTTCTATATGTGCCTTGCGATTGGCTGGCGATGACAGTGACACGATGCTAATGAAATACACAACGTGCATATGTTCTTAGCAATTTATATTTAATAGCAATTGAAAGCTTAATGTAAGGAGAGGATTGGAGTAACTCCCCAGTCACACCTTCATTGACATGAGATTAATTTTTTCTAAATAGAATAAAAATATTTTTTTTCCCTCTGCTCAACAAGTTGATGCACAACCTTATGATAAAGAAACACGAGATGATATCAGTGAGTGACGAAATGAAGCACTTACCACTTCTCTCTCTTTATTCAGTTGAGAGTTTGACTCGATGTTGGTATCATTCTGCTCTCTCGGGACGCGCATGACAGGAAAACCTGTAGACCTTCGAGGGATCACCGGAGGAGGTTGTGCCCACATCTGTTCAGTCAAATTAGGAATATGACACCTAAATGTAATGTAAAAATGATCACACGGGTGGCAAAAGTACTCCATAAAGGGAGAGTTTGAAAATTGTTATCAAATGAGTGAAGTCTCGTACGTTACACCTTTTGTTCCTGATTGGTTGTTTTTTATCGGGGCTGTTTATTATTATTATTATTATTAGTTTAGATGGGGCCAGATTATTTTTTCCACACATCATATTCATCATGCACCACTACATTAAACCGTTATGTCAAAAAGTGATTTAAAAAAAAAAATGTGCAGACTCTCCATTTAGAAAGAATTATGCCACCGGAAAAATGAACACTTAAGTAAATCTACTCAAGTACAAGTTATTTTTCAACACTGGCAGATGCAATTAAAACCCTGCACCCACCAAATCACAGCATGTGATATTATTACATTATTAGGCTGTGGAGGCAACCTGGAAGAATGCTGAGAATGTAATGAGCATGCTTTCTAGACGCTCTACAGGAAAAACCACCGACACAGGCTGCATGGTATGTGGATGACTCTCTAGAAAGTTTCCTCTACAAAGAAATCAGTGTAACATGAGAGGAAGGTCCAATATTTGAGCCAACCTCACTCATCACATTTGGACACACCCACCCACGCACACACTAAATATTTACAAAGAATTAGCGCATGTATTATTGATGCATTACTGTACCTTTTGTTGTGGTGTGTGCCGTTTCAGTCCCAGCCTGAGAAGACAATCGTAGTTGCCCTCACTGAGCCGAGCTGATTACACGAGCACGTCCCACCTACTCCAGAAATGCATAAACGAGAAAAACCAGTCTGACTTTAATCTATGCCGCTTTCGCTCTTGCTCCCTCCCGCCTCACTGCCCGATGACCACCTACGAAGGGATGGGCAAAATTCTGGCATACCTGCACAATGCAATTATTCAAATGGTAATTACGAAATATTTCAAAAATCCTCAAACGTTGTCCCACATTCGCCTACTTGAAATGTGGTCTGCTTTACTCTGAACTGCCTTTTATTTTTAGCCTGACATTAAAATAAGTCATCACTTAATACTACTATCTACTACTATAATTTTAATATCAGCCGATGTTACTGACATTGATGAATAATAATCTTCAGACCAATTAAGTGAGAATGGATCCTTTACCCCGTAGCGTCGCTGATGAGCTCTCACTGTTATACAAATGTACTGATTCATATACATTGACAACTGTTTTAGACATTATTGCCGATTATTAATGCCGCTCAGAATAACAATGTAACATTTTACAAGTAGTTGCCTTTGGCATATGTCACTGGTGTCACTCAATAGTTCATTGAAAATCAGCATTCCTTGCATTGCAGTCGGCCCGTGCACACGCGAGACATAAAAATAGGACACGACAGCCTGAAGGTGAGCATTGTGATGTCGCCACTTGTAAACATGACAAGCATCCAAACTGGTGACTCAGATATTTAAAGTGGTACACGTGTGTTAGTTGATTTCTGTGGCGTAAGGATATTGCAAGCATGCATGAAAAATTGCTAATTTAATGACATGTTCACTAGTCTGTAATAACTTCTGTAAAAAACAACAACAACTAATGTATATAACTATTTATGAATGCTATTTAAATAGTTGCTAGCTATGAGTAACTTAATTTGTGATGGGAAATAAGAAAAACATTTGAGCACTATCGATTCACGTATAGTACGACGGCGTATTAGGGCTACGTGTAAATATATAATTTTTTTTAGAAGGCGGGGGCAATATTCAGAGAAAAAAAACTTGCAAATTTGCCACTTTATAAACTCGCACATTTACAAGTTTTTTTCTTGCAAATTTGCGAGAATTTTTTATTTTTTTTAACGAGAAATACACGTAGCGTACTACTCGTACTTTCGGTCAGATTTCCAAATAAGGAGGTAGTAATTGCTTTAGCATAGATTAACCATATCATGTTAAGCATTCGCTCTTTGAACCGTTGTGTACGGCCACTGGCCAGTGACTGTCACGCCGCAGTAAGCGGGCCTCCAGGTCACTTGCCCTTCCTCCTGCCATGCTCAGTTCCAGTTCTTGATTTCTTCCACCTGTCTCCAATTACCCACCTAATAAATAGACGGCATCAGCCACCTCCCAGTGCTGAAGTGTCACACGCCGTGCATGGAAAAGCCACTGCACCTGCCCCTGCCCCTGCCCCTGCCCCTGCCCCTGCCCCTGCCCCTGCCCCTGCCCCTGTGCATTATTTTTGTGCCTTTTTCCCTCCTGAGTAGAGTCCCTTTAGTTGTCTTTTTTTTAGTTTTGTAAATGAACTGCTGCCATTGAGGCCAACCTACTCCCTGTGCCTGGGTCCTCCCTTGCTCGTTGTGTCAGCACACTTCAGCCAGAATGGACCCAGCAGGGACGCTGGAAACCACGGGCGCGCCTGTCACGTCAGTAGGAGTTCCAGCACGTCATGACCACCCAAATGGGCGAGATTTCTGGACAAGTACAAGAACTGGTGAGTCATCTGCGTGGCTCCACTGTACCCGCCGCACAACCGGAACTTCCGGCTGGACCCTCTGCTCTTCTTCGCTTGCCGGACTGGGCTTGAGGCTGGCTTTCCCGGAACGCTACTCCGGAGAGCCTGGACAATGTCAGGCCTTCTTGACCGACTGCGACATCCACTTTGAACATTCCCCACAGGTCTTCCCCACAGAACGTTCCCGCGTGGCCTTCATGGTTTCTCATCTGACCGGACCAGCTAGGGCATGGGCCACCACGGAATGGGCAAGGAACTCTCTGACCTGCCAGACCGCCTCCAACTTTCGCACAGCCCTTCGCCAGGTCTTTGATCCCGTCAATACAGATCGAGAGAAGGCTCAAGAGCTGAGCAATCTTTGGCAAGGCAGGGAGTCTGTCAGCGACTATGCCATCCGAGGAAGCGACGACGAACCCATGCAACTAGGCCGAGCCCAACTGACACCGGAGGAACGACAACACCGCCGCCGGGAAGGCCCGTGCTATTACTGCGGTGAATCCGGTCATCTGCTGGTGAGGTGCAGGTTTCCCCGAACAAGCCAAAGATCAAAAACTCACGTCTGTCACGATCACTCACCATGCCGTCACCACAGACCTGCCAGCCCTCATCGACTCAGGGGCCGACGAAAATCTCATGGACTGGGGACTGGTGAAACAGTTACAAGCTGCAACTGAGCCGCTGAACACGCCAATCCAAGCCAGGGCACTCATAGGCAGGGTATTATTTGACATTTCCCATATCACAGAGCCTCTCGAAGTGCACATAGGACAACACACAAAATTCCTTCGATTCCATGTTTTTCGATCCCCGTCTCACACCCTGGTTCTAGGACATCCTTGGTTGTGTTTACACAACCCACACATAGACTGGCGCTCTGGGCACATCAGGACTTGGGGAGAGGACTGCATGTATCATGGACTGAACCAGCCGGCGGCACGTGCTCCTCGGCTGCAGTGAACCATGTGTCTCTCGCTTCCACCACAGCTGAAGAGGATCCGGACCTGAACACAGTCCCCTCCTGCTATCATCACCTTCGTAACGTCTTCATCAAAACCAAGGCTTTGGCTCTTCCTCCACATCGACTCTATGACTGCTCCATCGACCTGATCCCGGGGTCTACCATTCCCAAGGGTAGATTGTACTCAGTCTCGGGCCTGAACGACTACATTGAGGCATCCTTGAAAACCGGACTCAAACGGCCGTCCTCGTCTCCAGCGGGGACTGGATTCTTCTTTGTAGGCAAGAAGGACGGCTCCCTACGACCATGCGTCGACTACAGCCCACTGAATGCTATCACGACCCCCTGCCCCTGATGTCATCCGTATTCGACCAACTGCAACAAGCCAAAGTCTTCGCAAAGCTGGACCTCCGGAATGCCTACCATTTCGTCCGGATTAAAGAGGGAGACGAGTGGAAAACCGGGTTCAACACTCCCCGGGGCCACTACGAGTATCTAGTCATACCTTTTGGGCTCACCAACACTCCCGCAGTTTTCCAGGCCATGATAAAAGACGTACTAAAGGATTTCATTGATTAATTTGTGTATGTATACCTGGATGACATTTTGATATACTCCCCAGACCTGGCGACCCACCGGCAGCACGTGACCCAAGTCCTTCAACGGTTACTAGACCACAAGCTGTATGTGAAGGCCGAGAAGAGTCTCTTCCACGTAAACACTATCTCCTTCTTGGGTTTCGTAGTATCACCAGGAAGGGTTGAGATGGAGTCTGGAAAGATCAGCGCGGTAAGGGATTGGCTCACGCCAGAATCACGAAAGAAAGTCCAGCGCTTCCTGGGTTTTGCCAATTTTTACCGTCGCTTTATCCGGAACTTCAGCTCCATCGCTGCCCCATTGCATGCCTTGACCTCTCCGATTTTGCTGGACCTCTGAGACTAATACCCTTTTCAATGCTCTCAAGCAACGGTTCACTGAGGCCCCGATACTCAAGGTTCCGGACCCCAAGCGGCAGTTTGTGGTGGAGGTGGATGCCTCCAACGTTGGAATTGGGGCCGTCCTATCCCAACGCTGCCAGGAGGATGGCAAGGTACATCCCTGCGCATTTCTGTCCAGGCGGCTCTCCAAGGCCAAGCGCAACTACTGCGTCGGCGACCGTGAACTCCTGGCGGTAAAAGTAGCACTCGAGGAGTGGAGACATTGGCTCGAGGGGGCAGAACAACCCTTCGTGATTTGGACCGATAACCGAAACTTGGAGTATCTACGCAAGGCCAAACGACTCAACCCCCGACGAATCCTCACATGATTAGACTATAGCTGCGCTACGTGTATTTCTTGTAAGTTTCTGAGTTTTTTCCTCGCAAATCTACCACTATATAAAGTGGCAAATTTGACACTTTATAAAGTGGCAGATTTGATGTTAGGAAATGCTTGATTATTTTAAGTTACTTTCTCAATTAAACCAAATCTACTAATTACTAATAGGTTTTTTTGGAATGAAATAGCTACTACAAAAAAAAAAGCAAAAAAAAGGCAGACAAGTGGTCGATTTAAGACTTGCTGTACTGTATTGTGACACAGCGCCCTCTGCTGTTGATTCTTTTTTTAGTCTGGCAACTCTGTTCCCTGAATTTTCATCAAAATTTTCAGGTATCTGTTATGTACTGTACTTAACTTGGGTATTTATTTTCCTGGCGACTTTTTAATTTTACTTCCTATATTTAAAACAAATACCTGTACTCTACTTTTTATACTTAAAAAGCTTGAACACTTAACAGTACAAGTCAACTTTATTTACTGTGGCCTATATAGCGCTTTTAAATGGCTATAGATCTCACAAAGGGTTTTACAAAACACAAACTATAATGCAATCATAACAAACCTATTCAGAGAAGCAAGATATTCTCCAACAGTGGCCCTATGTGTATTTTGTTTTTACTGTTATTAGTTGATTCAGTATTTATTTATTTATTTGGTCAGTTCACAACAGTATCAAAGCAGTGGATGTATGTTTTGAAGAAGCCTGATTTCTAGCTTTTTCTTCAAAGTACAAGCAATCAAAACTATTTTCTGTGGTGTTTTTTTTATTTTATTGTGCATATTATCAAGGCGGACGTGGACAATTAAAAAAACAACACTTTTTTTTACCTACTTTTAAATAGTTAAATGTTCTAACTTCTACTTTCTTTCTTTCTTTCTCTCTTTTTTTTTTTTTTTAACGCGAGTGTTCTCTCATATAAGTACAGCGTATTTATTTTGCCACCGTACACTTGCACAACAATGAAGCTGCGTGTATTTTAGTGTAGTCCAGCCCCGCCCCTCCAGCCTGCCCATTGGCTGTAATAAAAGTAACCTCTCACTTGGTCTTATATTTGGGTTGCTCCAAACGCGTGAGTGACCGCGTGGTGCTTCTCAGGCTCTAAACACACATCTCAACTTCTCAAGTTAAAGGAAAGAAAGAAAAAAAAGTTATTTTAAGCATCCTTTCGTAGAGAATCACACTTTTTGAGGAGGAGAAGTATTGAAGAGGAAAGTTAAAAAAATATATATATATATTTTTTTTTAAGTCAGCAAGACCAGGATCGTTTGGAACTTGAGAGCAGCGGCGTTGGAAGGAGCTGCCAATCATGGTAATTAAATTTCTCTCATACACTCTTCAAAACGTATCTTTGCTGTTGTCTCTTGCACAGATTTTAAACTTGCTTGACCCACCGACCAAAAATGCTTTGCTATCCGTCCAATTTGTGGGAATCGAGCGTGTATGCTCTTCTGCTCCTGTTCAATAGTTCGGATACGTGCGCCGTCGAGATCAGTTCTCAAACTTTTGATACTAAGTACCATCTCAAGCAATAGGCAACTTAGCTCTCTATGAGCCATCATAATGACTTATGTAGGAACATATAGTGCTTTATCAAAAATTAGGCAGAGAGTTGTTTTTTAAATTATTATTATTATTATTATTATCGTAAGCCGACGTAACATTACGCACAGATTGAACAACACTGCACTTAAATATATATGGGCAAAGAAAAAAGTACTCAAGTTGTAATGATTCATTTAAAATGGAAATGAGTTAATCTAAAAATATATATATATATGACTGAATTTTATTAAACAACAAACTGACAACCCAATCCTTGCTTTAAATCTCGGTGATAATGCCAGCAGTTCTCTACTGTGCTGTTGGGGATCAGATCATCGTCTAAACATTGTCGTTAATTTATGACAAATAATGTACAGTATCTTGTTCATCTGTGATATAAAGAAACAAGCAGAAGATTTAAATGCTCATAGACTAGAAGGTACAACTTACCTGTGCATCCACCTGTTGCCATTCACACAAAAGAACATCTTTGTGTTCAACTAATCAGGGCAAGGCAATTTAATTTTGTTTATTTTATTTTTTTCCACTGCAGTGGTGTCAAACTGCACTGCATTATATTAAGTGGTGTTAATAAGGTGCTAATATTTTGCCACTCTCTTCTATCTAAATAAAGTAACCAGTTATTCAATGTGTAAATGTCACTTAAATCACATAAAGTAATGATCTTGGACATGCTCCACTCATAACCTTGTTCACTTATAGTACAATCAAGTGGAATTGTGATCTTGTTAAAATGCTTAAAAAAAGTATCTTTCAAATATTGACAGTTGTCCAAATCCTTACAAGCCCTTAGCGTGTTTGTTTCTTTGGTAGATGGCGGTCTCCAATTGCCCATGTCACAGGGTCAGCTGACTACGTCATCGGCAATGGGAGATCTCACGGTTTACCTGTATGAACGCACTTTGTGTGCGCCAGTCTCATCTCTCGGAACCCAATAAGTTAATTTCTGCTTTCTCAGTGCCAAGCACTGAGTGCCCCTCAATCGCCCGGATTTTAAAGAGAATGAGGGGAGCTGCTTCGATTCGCTGGCAGTCAGCTTTGTTCCATCCCACAATGGCGCAAAATGACCTATTCTGTCTGTGCTGCAATTTATAAATCCATTTCATTCCTCTTTTGCTGTGACTCAACATTTAACTAATCGTTATCACATTAGATGGTTTAGTGATAGACTTTCCCCAAAAAAGTGTTGTGCTTCTGTTTCATACATGTGTTAATGAAATTGCATTAAAATGCACAAAATAGTGAAATTAATCTTGCCTTGCCCCCGGAGCTCAGCACCCCTAAACTTCAGATCCTAAAAACGCCCCTGGCTGCAACAATGTTTATAGTTAGAGCAGGACATCGTGACATAACACATTTGCCCTCCCTTTTGTCCATTGGTGCCCTTGACATTCGAAGCATTAACACGAGTAAATAAAAGCACACATAGGTGTGACAAAATATGGTGACAATGTTTTCACTCCCAGCTGCAAGGACTCGCTGAACAGTCCGAATAGTTATAAATGACGCGTGGTAGCGTTGCCCACGTGTCTCTGCAAAGCACCTTTATATCATTTTGACATTTTTTCATGATTTATTATTATTAGTAGTAGTAGTAGTATTTGCATTATTATATAGTTATTTTCATATTTTTATTTTCACTTTGTATTGTTTTGACCATTTATTTTAACAATAGTCAGGTTTCCATCCAAATGTTTAGAATTTTGTATGCGAATTTTGTGAAAATGCGCAAAACGGACATGCCCATTTCCATCCGCTCTTCTTTTGCGAATATGCGCCGCGAGATGACGTTTTAGTGACGGAACTTTGGGACAATGGGAAGTTCCAGGTGGGAATGTTAGTTTTGAAGGACTGAACGGAAGTAGTTTTTCTTGTTGGCTACCCTCCCGCATGTAAGTGAAGTGTGCCGTTACATTGAGAGCCGATGTTAATAAAGCCATCTAAAATTGCATTCATGTTTTTGTCTTTAATTAATTATAAAAAGAATCGTGTTTCTTCGTCTCCCCAAACATATCTTACTTGATCATCCGCCATATATCCGGTTTCGTAGTCGCTTATTCGCAAAACCTATTTCCATCGCCAAAATGCGCATTTTCCTTTTTTCGATACGCTTCACACCCACCCCCCACCCCCGCGTAATATTATTATGTATTTATTTTTTTCGAATTTTGGGCCTTTTCACCCCCGAATTTCTGGAGTTTCCATTAAGTTTATTTTTCACAATTCTTGAAAATTCGAATAAAAATAGGTGGATGGAAACCCACCTAAAGATTGCCACGGGAAAAGCAAAATGTCATAATGTCTAAAAGTTTAAAGGTTGGTGAAATAAAGTGTCTATTTCTTAACCACGTGCCCGCCATTCACACCTCAGCACCACCCACAGCCTCAACCAATGTAATCCTACATTCCCCCACCCACCATCCATTTTAAGAGCTGACTACTCTGCACATGTGTGTCATTCCCCAAATAGCCTGTACCTACCATAATCTATGTTTGAATGAATACGCATTTCAATAACTCTTTCTAGCCAAATGTGCTCAATGTAAGCGGCCAGGTCATGTCACTCGGCATGTCATGTGAGGCAACAGCTTCTGTCAGTCACTACCTGCTCAAATAATGTGGTGTTTATTTATTTTGGATGGCATAGTCACACTTCCTCTTCCCGTATTCCAGTCAAATAACATCCCACATGTTCTCGATCTGCTGCGGAGCAGATATTTGAGATGGGTTTCCAACCGGACTCCCGGTTGCCCCCCCCCCCTCCCACCCCATCGACCAACCTTCCCCCAGTGCTTGTTTGTGTACTAAATGGAGTGTGGCTTGAGTTGCAGCACACGTCTTCATGTGTTTTTTTTTTTCTTCACATGGCAGGTGATAGGTGGGAGGCGAGAGCACCACACACGTGATGCTGTGATAACCAAACAAGCCGTCTGCTCTATCCCCTTCCCCTTAAATGTGGAAAACAGCTGCCAGACTGTTAAACAAATACACTTCAACTTGTTATGCTGTTAGAGTAAACCACCATTTATCGCAGGTATATGTTCTAAGTACTTCCGCAGTAGGTGAAACCTCCGATGGGGTATCGAGAGACAGTATAAAAATGTGATTTTAGCAACCTACCAACTTTCAAAACATTCAAACTAATTAAAACGGATGTGCCGAGTGAATTGGTGAATGATCATAACCAGTTTATCATTTGATGTGTATTTAATTGCTGTTGTTTATTCCAAGACAGAGAAACCTTCGCTGAATGGCGACGAGGACGGCGCATGGTTGACTGAGAGTCGGTCTCCGTCTCAGATCGCCCTCGGTTCCCACGCCAACGAAACCAACGATGGAAACCGGCCAGCCTGGGATTCCAAGATCCAGTATGTGCTGGCCCAAGTGGGCTTCAGTGTCGGCTTGGGGAACGTGTGGAGGTTCCCATACCTTTGCCACCAAAATGGAGGAGGTGATTATCCATCAGAAGATTAGCATTTTAGCTTGGGATTACTAACATGATTGTTTAGTTGTTGTTTTTTAACTGTAGGTCGCCACATAATACTGAATAATCATATCAACTAAAAGGTGTGAGGACTTGTTTATAAGAATATGGGGCATTTTCCTATAAATTTATCAGTAATGATATAGAAATGTACAAAAAAAAAAGTCTCATTTAGCAATTGTTTCTAATGCTGCTTTGTTTTTATATGAAATAGACATAGATTATTTCAAATTTTAGCTATTCAAAGTAAAGCTATTATTGAGCGAGCAAATTGTGGCGGCTCACTGAAATACACTTTGCATATGTTGCCTACCAAACTGACCGATACGAGTGCATGAACGATCATAACTGCCTATTAACCCCATTATGCTGAATCGTAACTAATGGTGAAGACAATGCGACACGTTCCCACATTTATATGTATCTCAGAAAGAACTTCATTTATTTTGCCTTCTGCTATGTGTGAATGAAAAATGGCTGACTCATCCGGGTACTTTAGCTCACAGATCCCTCTGGTGTATTGCAACAACAGGAGTAACTCAACTGTGGCATTAACAGAAAATATATCAAATGGAAAAAAAATAAAAAATAAAAAAAGTTGAACAATTGTATTAGTATCTTGAGAAAATATTTAAATCATGAAACTGGATAAGGTTATGTTGGCATTAAAAGTTTGAAAAACATGGTATAATAACAAGCAGTTTTAGCTTTTGAATGCTAACGGCTGGCAATAATTCAAGTGCTCACATCGGTGCAATTAATTGATTTTCAAAAGGAAATCTTACAAAAGTCTTACTGTGATTGATCCAAATGTATAAAATGACCATTTTACATATTCATTAATTCTGTACATAAGTATACATGCTTTATTGAAACCTCGGTAATGACTACCAACAGGGGTGGACTGACCGTTGTGAATTTAATTTTCACTAACGGCCGTTCCATTTTTGGCCTCGTGATCCCCCCCACACGCCCTCGCCCCGTCCCCTGTCGATAACTATTAATTGCCGCATGTCGCCGGCCGCCGCGTGCACCCCCTTGCCTTCCTCCCCGGTCGCCAAATAGAATTCGGCACACCCTCCACCCCCATCCCCGTTGAATAATATTTTCCTCGCCTGAATTTTGATCCCTGACTACCAAAGTATGGATAGGGTGTTCCAATAATACAATAGTACAATAATATTACTTGATACAGTTTGCATTTAATCTGCTGTTTGTTTTTCTTGGGTTAAAACGGTTTTCCCACCTTTGCCAATCGTCCGTATTTGATGACAGATATACTGTAGTAGCCCTAAAAGTAATCCGCATATATTTTCTTTTCCTTCCTTGCAGGGGCCTTCATGCTGTTGTATGTTTTCCTTCTGGCGGTGGTTGGCGTTCCCCTCTTCTTCATGGAGTTGGCAGCCGGCCAGAGCATTCGGCAGGGGAGCATCGGCGTGTGGAAGCACATTTCCCCAAAACTGTCCGGCATCGGCTACTCTAGCTGCTTGGTGAGAATTTCGAGGTGTTGTGGATTGAGTCTCGAAAGTATGTTTGGGTTTGAAGAGATTGAGCGCTTTGTCTTATCTCCTGCCTTTTTCCCCCAAAAGCCTCCACGCAAGGCCATATATGCTTTCTCGTAGGCCGTCTGTGTTTAAAACTTGGAGGACGCTGAGGGGCTGTAACACGAGAGGTGTTGTGTAACACTTTCTCCCACTGATTCTGAGCGTGAACACGAATCTCTGCTCGTATGTTTATTTTCCACTACGCCTAATTTGTCCCTTTTGTACACCTAAACTACTCGATCGTCAGTGTTTACCATTTGACTGTGTACAAATATAAATATATAAAGTCTACACGAGTCTGTTTGGACAGTATAAAAAAAAAAAATTGCGCCCACTTTGAACTTTTCTCCTCAGGTTTGTTTTTATGTGGGTCTGTACTACAACGTGATTATTGCATGGAGCCTTTTCTACATGGGCAACTCCTTCCAGTATCCTCTGCCGTGGGAGAACTGTCCCATTGACGTGACCACCAACGACACAGGTAGAGCATACCTGTTCAGACAAGTTACCCATTCTCATATTCATTAAATGCCTTTTGCTGCTCTCATCTCCAGTGAAAGAATGCGCACAAAGTTCAGCAACGTCCTATTTCTGGTTTCGCAAAGCTCTGAACATCTCCAATTCCATCGAGGAATCAGGAGAGTTCAATTCCGTCACGACGGGCTGCTTACTAGCCGCATGGACGATTGTCTCCTTGGCGATGATTAAAGGCATCAAGTCGTCTGCAAAGGTGAACATTATATATACATATATATATATTTGAGTCAAGAAATGGGTCTTTCATCATAATACAACTCATAAATATTGGTCAGATCCTTTACTTGGGTCACAAAATTGGGTCCGAAAGTTGGGTTAAATTGACTCAAAAAGTGTATCGGTGCATTTTTGATCCATATCGGTGTACTTTTGACTTTTGACAGTGTAAGCAGTCCTCTGCTTGTGAACGAAGATAACATCAATAAGAAAGTTTATATGAAAATCAATCACATTTTGGTTGTGTTTAATTGTCATAAAGATACAGAGAAGTATCATTTATGGTTGTTGAATGAAGTAGTTCAACACGAGGCCTTGCTTCCCATATTCCCGCCAAGTGACCTCTTTCTCTCTCCTGCTCTACTTGTTCCAAATTGCAGGTGATGTACTTCTCCTCCGTCTTTCCCTATGTGGTGCTCGTCATTTTCCTCATCAGAGGCTTGATGTTGGATGGAGCAATAGAGGGAATCACGTTCATGTTTTATCCCAGAGTAAGCACCTATTTCTTCATGTGAAAAGATGTGTTAGATCAAACGAGACTGAGTTTCTCACATGTTTGTTCTCAGCTGGAGATTTGGGGGAACATGCAGGTGTGGCGGCAGGCTGCGACTCAAGTGTTTTTTGCTTTGGGACTGGGCTATGGCTCCGTCATCGCGTATTCCTCCTACAATCCGGTCCAAAACAACTGCCACAGGGACGCTCTGCTGGTCTCGGGCATCAACTTCATGACGTCTGTCCTGGCCTCGCTCGTTGTTTTCGTCATCCTGGGTTTCCGGGCCAAAAACATTGCCAAGGGCTGCGTGGCTGAGTATGTACCAAAGTCCAATAAGTTTGATTGCATCATTGTGGGGGGGAATAATAAAATAAAATAAAATAAAATTAATCAAAAGGAAAAGATCAACTCTTGGCTTACAAGCTTAATTCATGATCATGTTCGCTACTCATAACGCTCAAATGATCTTTCCTGATTGAAATGAAAGGAAATGTAATTCTTCAGTTTCAGCCCCATACTGTGCTCATTCTGCTATGTGCCATTGGCCACTATGGGACAGTATACGACACAAACAAAGTTTTGTGTGGCGGTAAACCTCAACTGGGAGTTGCCAAAAAAAAAGAAGAAGTTTGAAGCCTCTTATTTGATCTCACAAACTATTACTTCTTAATAAATCTGAATTGATTTTCAGTGAAAGCGTACATTCACAACTATGATTTATTTTCAATCTTTTGGTGTTTGGTGTCACACTCTTGCAATTGTCTCTCAAATTTTTGCTTGCAAACCAAACCAAAAAATCAAATGTAAGTCAAGTCACTACTTAATTATTATTATTATTATTATTATTATTACTACAAATAAACATGAATGATGATTACAAAAGTTCTGAGTAGATTACAGACCTCAATAGTTCTAAGTCCTCAAAAATAATGATTGCAAGCAAGCAAGCTTTATTTGTACAGTGCTTTTCACAGACACTAATTATTGGACATCAACAAAAGAATGAGTATGTTAAGGTGTTCTATTTCCCAACCAAAGCCCAGAGTTCATTCCAGTAGATAGACTCCTCCCCAAAAGACTTAATCATGTCATTAAATCACTACTGTAGCAGTGATTTTAAAAAAGTGTTAGTTTTGAGGTGTTAACAATCCACTTGTTGTACTGTTTGAATGGATTAGTTACTACATTGCATCTATGTATATTCTTATGTCAGGTCTGTTCATTTGCAGAAACATTGGCCTTCTAAACAGCATGTGGCTCCAAAAACAGGACCAGCATGGTTGGCCCAGGTTCAACATGAGCGAGCCAACATCCGTGTCCGTATCGGACTACAGAGAGTGGTACAGCCACTATGGCGCCACGCTGGGTCTCAACGTCACCGACTGCAATCCAGAGGAGGAGATGAACAAGGTGAGCAACATCTGGTAGGAGCAGGAAAAATATTTTTTATTTTATTTTAAAGACCTTATTTTTGTGAACAACAAATACAGAATATACAGCTTTATCTGGATGGACGCCAACATTGAAATGTTATTCCCGCATGAAGCGCTCTCTTCTTGGCTGAAGTAAATATGGAGTCAGTTCGCTTTGCACAAAAGACATTTTAAAGAGGGAGGATTCTTCACAAAATGATGGTGAAGTGACAAGAATATCAAGGAATCCCAGTTCCCAGAAATCCTGAAGGCTCTGTAAAATTCCCTGTGCAGTGCGGCAAGATGAAAACGGAGGTGTTTTGCGTGACCAAAGTTTCCAGGAAAGACGGAAGCAAGCTGTGTTAGACAAGTGAGCAGGAAAACTAAATAAACAGCGGCCTTTAGATGCAGGGTTGATCATTGATCTAGAAATGTACACTTTCCATAGATGGACTCGCTGGGTAGGCTTGAGGCCAAATATGGAAGCTGATATCCACCACAAAGGAACAAAATGTTTTTTCCAATACAGCATTGAGACTACTATACCAGATCAAATATTACTACAGTACTCGATTGAAACATTGTCTTCCAAATCCCCTTTTCTTTCTTTTTTTCAAAAACAAAAGTTTGCAAATTCTTAGGTTCTTTGAGGGCATTTCTGTCAATCCTGGCAAGATTATTTTTGAGAGCCATTTCCAGTTTAAAGTGACAGTGTGTAGGATTTAGCGCCATCTAGGGGTGAACTAATAATTAATTTAAAACAAAACTGTTGATTTCAATAATATGCCCCCCCAAAAAATCTATCTCATCAATGTACAATTTTCGATCGTAGATCTAGTAATCGCTAATTATATTACAGTACAGAGGTCTCACCTTACAGGAGGCTGTCATGTTTCGCCGCCATCTTTCTGCTATGGATAGCCAAAGGAGAACTTGGCAAACTTAGTCGTCATAGCTGCTGCTTACCTTCCACAGCTTGCGCCTGCAAAAAGTCTATTGCTTTTGGCTACCGCCGCTTGTGTCTATCTGCTTTGCTCTCGCTAGCTTTTACTACCTTCCCCCGCTAACCGCTTTTGTTGGCCGCTCTGGTTAATTCCTGCTTGCTCTCTCATGCCAAACAATAATAGTAGGCCTGCGAATGTGGTCAGCCTGAGGCATGCACTGTAATGCGCATACTTAAAAAATGTTGCATTCTATTAGTTCACCACTAGATGTCACTAAGTAATACACTGTATCTTTAATTTATCACCTTCTGCATGTCGCACTGTAATATAAGGGGCAGCTTTTTATTTTCCTTTCGGCTTTTCCTTTCAGGGGTCGCCACAGCGAATCAGTTACCTCCATCTAACCCTGTCCTCTGCATCCTCTGCTCTCACACCAATGACCTTCATGTCCTCTTTAACAACATCCATAAACCTCCTCTTTGATCTTCCTCTAGAGCATAGGTGTCAAACTCCGGTCCTTGAGGGCCGCAGTCCTGCAGGTTTTGGAGGTTTCCCTCTTCCAACACAAGCTATGCTCGAGACCTCCTGCCTGGCATTTGGAAACTCAGCATCCTTCTGCCAATATACTGACTATCTCTCCTCTGGACATGTCCAAACCATCTCAGTCTGGCCTCTCTGACTTTATCTCCAAAGCTTTTAACATGTGCTGTCCCTCTGATGTACTCATTCCTGATTCTATCCATCCTAGTCACTCCCAAAGAGAACCTCATCATCTTCATCTCTGCCACCTCCATCTCTGCCTCCTGTCTTTTCCTCAGTGTCACTGTCTCCAAACCAAACAACATCGCTGGTCTCACCACAGTTTTATAAACCTTTCCTTTCATTTTAGCTGAAACTCTTTTATCGCACATCACACCTGACACTTTTCTCCACCCGTTCCAGCCTGCTTGCACACGCTTCGTCACTTCTTTTCCACACTCTCCATTGCTCTGGACTGTTGACCCTAAATACTTCAACTTCTCCACCTTGTTGGTCTCTTCTCCCTGTAACCTCACTCTTCCACTCGGGTCCCTCCCATTCACACACAGATACTCCGCCTTGCTACGGCTAACCTTCATTTCCCCCCATTCCAGGGCAAACCTCCACGCCTCTATCTTCTCCTCCACCTGTTCCCTGCTCTCTCTACAGATCACAATGTCATCCGCAAACATCATAGTCCATGGAGATTCTGTTCTAACCTCGTCTGTCATCCTGCCCATTACCATAGCGAACAAGAAGGGGCTCAGATCTGATCCCTGATGTATGTAGTCCCACCTCCACTTTGAACTCCTCCGTCGCACCTCACCACTGTCTTACGGTCCTCATACATGTCCTGCACCATTTGAACATACTTCTCTGCCACTCCAGACTTCCGCATACAAAACCACAGTTCCTCTCTGGGCACCCTTATTATAAACTTTCTCACAAAGACACAATGCAGCTCATTATGACCTTCTCTGTACTTCTCTATCAACATCCTCAAAGCAAATACTGCATCTGTTTTTTATTATTATTATTTTTTTATTTTTGGCATGAAACCATACTGCTGCTCACAAATGTTCACCTCTGCCCTCAGTCCAGCTTCAACTGCTCTTTTCCATAGCTTCATTGTGTGGCTCATTAGCTTTAGTCCTCTGTAGTTGCCACAATTCTGCACGTCTCCCTTGTTGTTAAACCACCAGCACACTTCTCCATTCCTCAGGCATCTTCTCACTATCTAAGATCCTGTTGAACAACCCAGTCAGAAATTCTACTGCTACCTCTCCTAGACACTTCCATACCCCCCACAGGTATATCATCAGGACAGAGTGCCTTTCCGCTCTTTGTCCTCTTCAATGCCCCTCTCACTTCGTCCTTACTAATCTTTGCTACTTCCTGGTCCACAACAGTCACCTCTTCTACGTTTCGTTCTCTCATTTTCCTCATTCATCAACTCTTCAAAGTACTCTTTCCATCTTCCCATCACACTACTGGCAACTGGAAGTGGTCTGCATCATTTCATCAAGGTCCAGCCAAAAGTTCTCCTTCTCCTCCAGCTCACATCCTACCTGTGGCGCATACCCACTAAGAACATTAATCATCACACCTTCGATTCCTAGCTTCAGGCTCATCACTCTATCTGACACTCTTCTCACCTGCGGGACGTTCCTAACAAACTCCTCCTTCACGATAACTCCTACTCCATTTCTCTTCCTATCTACACCATGATAGAATACCTTGAACCCTGCTCCTAAACTTCTAGCTTTGCTCCCTTTCCACCTGGTCTCCTGAGCACACAGTATGTCCACCTTCCTCCTCTGCATCGTGTCAACCAGCTCTCTACCTTTTCCTGTCATCGTTCCATCATTCAAAGTCCCTACTCTCAGTCCTAGACTCTTGGTTTTCCTCTTTTCTTTCTTCCTGCGAACACACCTTCCTCCTCTCCTTCAACCAACAGTAGTCCAGTTTCCACCGGCACCCTGTAGGTCAACAGCACCAGCGGTCGTTTTTAACCCGGGCCTCGACCAATCCGGTATGGAAGTCATATATTTGATTCGCATGTTTGATTTGGCCAAAGTTTTTACGTCGGATGCTTTTCCTGACACAAACGGGAAGACACTGGCTTGTGCCCCCTTGCGGCTACATTTTCTCTCATCGACTAAATTGTGTCAATTACGCACCTTCGTGAAATTTATGCACTCATTCTAATGGTGGCAATTGGGAGTTGTTTTTATTTGACATATTTATTTATTTATGTTGAATTCACAACACAGTTTACATAAAAAGGTTGTAGAGCATTTTAGCTTCATCCTGGAATTTCACCCAAAAGCTGAATATTGCTAACTTTGTTGTGTATATGTCCAATAGGGGTGTGCCAAAAAATCGATTCTCGTTAGAATCGCGTTTCTCATTTAGTATGATTCAGAATCTATTTTAAATGTCCCAAAATCCATTTTATTTCAATTATTTTATACTGTCTTGCCATTGTTTGTGTGTGCCTTTATTGGGAGCACTGTTCATGTTGTACATGATTTGGGCACTTAGGGGCAGTGTGGTTCCGCTCGTTCTGATACACGGTTAAGTTGTAGCCACATAGAAGCAAAAAGTCATGATCAAGTTCTTCCAATAAAAGTTTTTTTTTTTTGCAGTGTAGGATGTTAAGATGCTTCTCTGTATACATTCCTGAATCGTTTTGCATGAATAGTCGTTCTTTTGAGTGATAAAAGTACCACAAGTAGCGCGCTAATTAGCATTAGCGAGTCCGACTGGTGTAGATCATGACAATTCTTTGTAGATCTATAAATTGAAGCAGAAATCATTGTCAATCAAATAATTTTAAATCTAAAATCATTTTGAATCGATAAACGATTCTGAACGAATCGCAGACCCAAAAATCTGAATCGAATCGTGAGACAGTCAAAGATTGCCAGCCCTAAAGTCCAATGTTGTCATGTTTCATCTGTTTGTTTATGTCGGTGTTCAGGGAGTGGAAGGGACAGGACTGGCTTTCATAGCGTTCACTGAGGTGATGGCTCTGTTCCCAGCCAGCCCCTTCTGGTCCGCTCTGTTCTTCCTCATGCTGCTCAACCTGGGCATGAGCACCATGTTTGGGACCATGCAGGGAATCCTCACACCTCTCATGGACAATTTTAAGCTGCTGGAACGCCACCGCACCTTACTCACTGGTACGCCAGTCCAATTGAATGCAAATTTGGCATCTTTTGGTCAGTCCAGGTCTCAGTGTTTCTCTCGTTTGTTTTTCAGTCTGCAGCTGTGCTGTGGGCTTCCTGCTAGGACTTCTGTTCACTCAGCGCTCAGGCAACTACTTTGTGGCCATGTTTGATGATTACTCCGCCACGTTGCCTTTAGTCATTGTTGTCATCTTTGAAACCATCAGCGTCTCCTGGATTTATGGCACTGATCGGTAAGTAATGAATACTTTTTGTTTTTGTCATTATATGCTTATTGTTTTAAAACACTGATAAGAATTCAATATGCATTTTACATAAAAAATGGGGGGACATTTAAAAAAAAAAAAAAGGGGGGGTGAATGAAATATGTTTCAAATTTGTTTTGTTTTTTGTTTTGTTAGAATTATGTTTTTATAGGTTATTATTATATTTGATTTTTTAGAGAATGATTGTGTACGTATGTATATACTTGTATAGACAATATGAATTTAACTAACTTCTCCCCTGCTGAATGTTGTTTGTGTTTTTCTTACTTTGTCCTGTTTACTTATTTTAGTGCCCCCCCACCCCTTTTTTCTTGGGTTCATGTTTTTTTGTTTTTTTTATTGTGTGTGTAATAACAAATAAAAAGTAAACATTTGTTTTTTTGTTGCTTTTATTAAAAAACAAAAGTCCGCAAATATCTAAATCTGCGAGTGCCAAACCACAAGTTATGTGGGCGGGTCCACTATATTTATATATATATATATTCCTGTGATAAAACACAATACTTTACAAGGAGAATCTCAATAAAACCACTACCCAAAAACATGAGTTAATTTATATATATATATGTATGTATGTATTTGGCATTTTTGATATTTCAGAATCACCTTCACTCAACCTAAAATTAAATGTTGTCACAGAGTAACTGTAATTTATACAAAAAGTGCATATGTCTGTATTTTGTGCATTGCTAATTTGAAATGTAATAGAGTGCATGGAAAATATCCTCCATTCTGGATGTGTTGGGTTCTCTTTTATTGCAGCTTCTTTGATGATATTGAAGACATGCTCAAATGGCGCCCCCCGGTGGTGTACAAATATCTTTGGAAATATGTGTGCTTGCTGGCCATGATCGGACTTCTGGCTGCCAGTTTGTTGAGAATGGTCTTTAAAAGGCCAACATACACTGCCTGGAATGAAAGCACGGTATGCACTTTAGTTGATAATGCACACAGTTTCAATCTTATTTGGAGGGGTCACATGTTGGAGACATGTATTACCACATCAGAATCATATGCTGTCTGTTGTTCTCCGAACAGGCCTCTGAGATTACTCTGGAGTACCCGGGGTGGGCTCTGGCTATGATCGTCTTGCTCATAGTCTTTGCCAGCCTGCCGGTACCCATCGGTTACATCTATTCAACACTGCAGCATCGCAGGCTGCTTCACGCAGAATCCGTGGAGGGCGACAGCAAAGAGGTCAACCGCGACTTGTATACCAAGTGCAGCTCTGTGGAACAGTTGGATTTCAACTCTCATCCAGCTACCCCCGAGGAAGACGGCGTCCGTCCCAGGACCACCTTCCTGCCAGTGGGCGGCGAGCACTATCGCCTCTTGCCCCAACAGGAGGAGGAGCAGGTTGAGGAGGAGGAGCAGGACACGGGAGTGTGAGGACGTGGGGGCTCGTCACGGTGGAGGATGTTTGGAAAATGTTTCAAGTGTAGGTCCTCAGAGAGTGAAGAAGCGAGACACTTCTGCAGGAGAAACGGGACGATGAAGGGAGGACAGCAATAGACACATTAGTTGTTTAGCTCAGGAAGCTACATTGTTAGCAAGGCAAAGCTAGTTTCTTAAATAAATACAGTGAGCCCCTACGAATCACAAGGGATTCGGGACGGAACCCTGCCACGAATATAAATGTCACAAAATGGTGGCAAAGTCCTTGTCAATATTACTTAGTACCAAGATACCACCAGATGGCGCTGAAGCAATACTGTTACAACAGCAGCGAAGATGTGAGTTTTCAGCAAATTTGGGAGGATAAATTCCCCACAAAATCAGTCAATTCGCAAATGCCAAACCTCAAAATCCAGGGCTTCTCTGTATAACAGTACTAGAACATTTAGCCACCAAATTACACAGAGACCTGATTTTTGTATCAGCGCAATGCTCGCCACGCATGTTTGCCAATTTGGTAGACCAACCGGTCTTCGCCAAAATAGGCGGGCCGGCGCAGCATGAGCACGGTCTTGGAGATGTGCCTGGTGAAGTGACAGTTTGGTGGCAGAAAGTCCATCTAAACCGTACGTCTGCTCAGACCACATCTAAGTGCCTGGCACAAGATAGATACATTCATATTTATTCATAAATATTTGAACAGTGGTATAGATATAGTTGGTATGCTGTATATAGAGTTTTTATTTAATTTGTAGTTTTGTGTTTAAATTTTTTGTTTGTTTTAATTCGTTTTTTAGAGCAGGTTTGTTAGTTTTATTAGATTTAGTGTTGGTTTAAAAAATGCTTTTATTGTGTGCAAGATTTTAAAGCATCATTGTGTTGTAAAAACAAAAATAAAACTAAAAAATCTAAAAAAAAATGTCAAATTAAAATTAAATCAGCCATCCACAAATCAAATAAAGGTACTGTATAACGGTTCCCTTACTTTGAAGTACAACTTGTTTAGTGCCTAATATTGCTTGTATATTTACACATCATAACCCTAAAGTCTTAAAGGTAGAATGCACTTGCTTTCCATCTCTTGTTTGCCAACTTCTAACGTGAATTTGTGGCTTGAATTCCTTTTGAGAATGGTTAAAACAAGTTCTACTGTTTGTTTTTAATATAAATATTTATTTAACTCATTCACTCCCGGATGTTTTACTGGATTTTGACAAATTTTGCAAAGCCCACAAAATATTGTGTTCTATTGCTATTAAAACATGGAACCTACCAAAAGAAAGATTAGACTCTCTTCTTTCATCAGGAAAAAAAGTATATTTCTATCTGTTATCAGTTTTGCAGCAATTAGCATTAGAATATAGCTAAGTTTCATAATTATTCAAGTCTGTTTAAAACTGTGGGAGAAAGAGATTTTATTCAACATGGCCCTGATTGATCTCTTATACTCTGCTGCCACCTGCTGGCCATTTATGTAATAACTACCATTGCTTCAAGCATTTTCTTCAGTTCAAAGGCTGCATATGCTCTAGCATAAAAACAAAAACAAAGAACGTATATATACGTCTTTGGGTGTATGGTAATATTAAAAAAGAACATATTTATACGTTTTTGGGAGCAAATGAGTTTTAATATATGAGCAAAAATAAATAAATTGATCACTTGATACCTAGCATCACGTTTCAGCCTGAGAGCACGGGAGCCAACCACGAAACAATCACGCAAGTTCGTCACCTATGAGCGACGTCAACTGGTGGCACTTTTGTGCTGGCTGCCGCGAGTTGACGTTGCTTCGAGGCGACACAATGTTAAAAGTCCGTAACTGCCAGTCGACTGTTCTTTCTTCCGGCTAACACCTGGGCTGTGTGCTGAAATAAATCACATTCAAAATCACCCCAAAGAGTTATGGATTAAATTAATTGACAAAGTTGAAAATGAAGGACATTTACTCAATAGTTAGTTTTGTAGACATAAAATGTAGTTGGAGTTCATAATTTTTTTTTAAAAAAACATTTACATTTTTCAAATGTTTTTTTTTCTCCAATTTTTGTTCAAATTATTTCATTAGTTTTTGCTAATTAAAACAACCATGGTTGCGAGTCTAGTGTGCAACTAGCACGCCCCATTTAAAGAGAATGACCACTCACACAGCGGCGACGTCCTCCCTCTCTCAGTTCCGCTGGCCTGTACTCGTCTGCTAAATGACCAAATCGGGTCTAACCCGCCTCAGTGCAGAATGGCGCCACACATGACATTGCGCAGGATTTCATGAAAATGGAGCCCTGAATGTCACAGCAGCCAGTTAATAAATGCTGCAGTGTTTCCAAACTTTTATTGAGCCAAGGCAGGTATTTGGTTTTGCATTGGAATGACCTCCTGGCACCACCAAAGAAAACATCCATGTCATGCAAAATATGACTAATGATGATCTGATCTCAATATACTCACCAATTAGTGTGAAATCTGGGTCTGTGCAGTTGAACACAAAGCTATTATGTTGTCGTATGAATGTCAGAAGTTGGATACACAAGTTCATTGTACCTTCTGCAGTCTCGTGGAAGAGCATGTATCTGTAATTGATCCGCCTGTCACTCCGACGCTGGCGTAGATAGATGAACTTCCATCCATTTATCCTAAAACATAAATAAATAAATGAAGGGTACTTTATGGGGCAATTAAGTTAAATTGGATCTATTCCTGTTGCACGCCTGATGATCTCTCGTATCACAAGAATGGCTCTTGGTGCCGTGATTGGGAATACTGGGGAAAAACATAATTATGAGGTCATTTTCTCCATGTTTGCATGCAAATGTGTTTGTGAGGACCAGTAAGAGTTGTAAATGACGATTTCAGGAAAGTTAATATAAGTTTGATGCATCCTCATTTGGATGTTTTATTTAACATTTTGGATTTAGTTGGATTGAGTTCTTGATCATGTCAGTGGAGAACCTCACAAAGTATATGGGAATGACAAGTTATATGTTTTAACTTGATTGAAAAAAAAAATAAGCCTGTATTTGTATATTTGTATGTATTTGTTACATTTCACTTCATGTAGACAGTGATGCTGAAAAAATCTACCGATTGTATAGATATAGATTTGATTAAACTATCTCAATGGCAGCAACTTGACTTATTTGATTGATTTAATATGAATGCTTGTGTTGTTTTTAATAATTTAAAAAATAATCACTGGAATGTGCTTTTATTGGACAATGTCACTATTGGATTTACAGTTACTTTGTACTGACTTATTGCTTAAGTGTATCATATTTGTTAATACACAAATTACAGATAAGGTAATAGGCTCCATATAAGGTCCGAATTTAGCTTGTAGCTTGAGCACTATGAAAATGAATGAACGAGGAAAACTATTTTGGTGTGTTTCAAACAGTTATTCTACGCATGTCAGTAAAAAAAAAAATCGTTTTTACGTTTTACTTTTGTTTTTCTTTTTTAATTTAAGAGGTTGAATCCGTTTTTCTTCTTTTCCCAGTGTTTTTACACTCGTGTCTGTCTATTCAGTACAAAGCGTGAATACGTCTGCCACCTATAAATAAATCCAATACCACCATGGTGCCTCCATCCTCCTGGTCCGGAGCCACGAGAGCGAGCAGTCGGGCGTGTGCGCGTGTTCTGTGCGCGTTCACGCGAGAGAGGAGCACACGGGCCGGCTGCGAGCAGCAAGAAGGATGGAGGTCCGACCTGACAGGTTCAAGGCGGTCGCGGCCAAAACTCTGGGCAGAATTAACAGGTATTTTATTTTATTTTGTACATTTATGTAAATCACTATGTCAAGACTTCGGCACATTATCCCGAGCGAGAGAGCGAATTGTATGCAGTCCGATGGCGGAAAAAGTTGGTTTCGAATCAACTAAACACCCCCAACAAAAATGGGACGAAGGTTATGGTGCATACCTCGTGGGAAAAAGTGCAGATAACGTCAAAAAGTTCTAAGGGGCTCAATGTCGCGTACTAAGTAGCAGTAATGTCGACCAAGTGGCGATAAAAGTGGCGAAAGTATGCTCCTTATGTTTTATTTGTGTAAAAACGCGTAAACAATTTACTTTTTGTCAGTGGCGTTAGCTCGTTATTGCTTTTTTTTTTTATGTGAGCAGTGAACATTTTAAGACGTCATCCAAAATGAATGTTCTGAAAATATATGCAATTGGTATATCACATTGATATAACATTGATGCCAACATGTTTTTTACGCAAGATATTACAGTCTCATACAAAAGATTCTTATTAAATGCAAATGCAGGGTTTCAAATTAAATGGCTACCCAAGCAAAGTAATGCTGACAGGTGTGTGGATATTTTTGTACACAACAATTATGTAAGTCAATAATAATAATACAAAATATATGTATATCATTGTAGTTCCACACCCATATGAATGCATGAAATATTTGCATTGCAATTCATACTTATACAAAAATAGAGATGAAAATAAGTGATAGAGGCTCGTGCAATAACCTTTTTTTAAGCTTGTGTTCTCTCCGGATTTGAGGTAGCGAGCAAATGTATAAATCCCGTCCTGAAATAGCCTGTTTTTCAGTCCAGATGTTGAGCCACGCAAATCCCTAAACTCTCCCCTCCCACTCGCGCCACCCTAGCCCATGTCACTTCCTCCGGCCGCTCCCTCCTCATCCATCCCGCCGTCCATCCATTGAGACAACTTCCATGCCATCACGCTTGCAGATTAACAGACATGCACATTGAAGGCGTACCTTTCGGCCCAAATGGGCAACATGCAAGACAAATATATGTGCGCACGCTCTCTGGCACACATCTGTATGTCTATGTGTGCGTGTTGGGCGGAGGGCCTCCCCCTGCCTGCCTTGCTTGAGTTGGAGCAATCTCACCAGCTCACAGACAAAAGCGTGATCCCTCCGTGGTGAAAGCAGCCAGAAGTTCATTTATTATTTAAAGATTTCCTCCATCAGAATGCATCTCCTGTTTCTATATTAAACTCCACTAGGTAAGCACAAACAGCAGCGTTGCGAGGTCAAACGTACTCTTTTCCTCTCGCACCTCACACTTTCGACATAAACAACAGGGGCAAGTAGAATTTCACATGATATAAACCATCACCATTTTGACTGCATCCACATTTGCAAAGTTTCCACCAACGGCCGGTGGACGGCTTCCGCAAGGAGAGGTTAGTTGCGGCAACACACGAGGCAATGCAGAAAGTAGCAGGTAATCCATTTTTAATCCATTTTACATCCGCTAGAGCGCTACAATTTTATTTATGATGCGCAGTGGCGCGGTGCCATCGTGGTTGTGATAAAATATTCAAATTATGCTGGGGTGTATTAATTATTGTTTGATCATTTTTGCTGCTCTTTAGGCTCGACGATTTGACAATGCTTTAGTCTAATCGAGTTTCTCTTCTCTCAGTACAATACAATGCAATTTCACGTTTTGAATAATATAATAATAATAATAATACTTCCATCTCAAAGGTACAGATTAGGTGGCTTGATCATTGCACAGGTGTGCCTTAGGCTGCCCACGTTAAAATGACAATCTTTGGAGAGGTGTGAATCCCACTTTTCACTATATCCAGCAGATGGTAGACAGCGTAACATTTTATTGAAACAACAAAAATAAAAAATAAAAAACATTTTCTTCATGTTAATAAAAAAAAAACGTTTTAAAGATAACCAACTGAAACTACATGTTGTATTTATAAAACTAACTAAAGTAGACTCGATGATTGTAACGGTCTTCTTATTGGACTCTATCAAAAGAGCATCAAACAACTGCAGCTCAATCAGAGCACCACACAAGCTATCAGAGCATATTACTTCGGTCCTTTACACTGGCTCCGCCTCCATGTCAGGTGTGGAGTAGACTTTGAATTCCTGATGTTGGTCTATAAATTACTGAATATGTTAGGTCCTGAATTCATGAATGAATTACTAATTGAATATAAACCCGGTACAGCACTGAGGTCGGTCAGAATCAGGTTATTTAGTGGAGCCCAGATTTCAAAACAAACATGGTGAAGCAGTATTTAGGCGTTATGTTGCATTCAAATGGAATAAGATGCCAGCAGAAGTGAAGCGAGTCCCAAGTTGATGCTTTTAATGTTTTCAGGTTAAAAACTATGCCTTTCCAACTCCTTACCTATTATTAACTCATTCACTGCCATTGACGGTTATAAACGTCAAACAATCTATTCTATTAGTTAAATTTTTTTTATACTTTTGTTAACAAGAGTATGAAAACCTAGAATATTTTTTTAATTGTACATTTAGAACAGATATAATCGATAAAAAAATGTAATCGCCTGACGCCCCTAATTTTTAATAATCATCTCGTCAGGCGATTAAATTTTTTAAAATTGTAATTAATCGCATGACTTCACTAGTTAACTCACGATTAATCACAAATTTTATATCTGTTCTGTATCTGTTCTAATATATGTATATTTTAGGTTTTTATACTCTTGTTAACAAAAGTGGAAAAAACGAATAGAAATAGTTCAAATGAATTTTTGACGTTCATAGCCGTCAATGGCAGTGAATGAGTTAAGGCCTTTTAAAGCCTTAATAAAATGATATATATTTTTTTGCTTTTAAATGTCTCTAACTGTTTTGTTTGTAAATGCTTTTAAATGCTGTACTTTTAATATGCGAAGCCCATTGAGTTACCTTGTGTATGAAATGCACTATATAAATAAAGCTGCCTTGCCTAAAACTAACTAGAATGATCACCAAAATGTCCTTCGTTTTCACCTTTGCTACGTGAGCTTTCGGAGTTCATTTTAAATGCACTTGTTTCGAGGTTAGCATACGGCTGTATGGAAGAAGTACGTTCAAACGGCCGTTTGGGAAATTGTAGTTTACTTTACCATCTTTTACCACCTTTTACATCCATCCATCTATCTATCTATCTATCTATCTATCTATCTATCTATCTATCTGTTAGCTGTTCATATACGTGATGCTCATCCTGTATGTGGAGATTAAAAGCACAGTGGCTGCACGCACACACGGAGATTACACGCAGACGCGAACGTATTCGCGAGCCACAACATCAGTTGCATATGCAATCTAATCAGATTCAAAGCAAGAGCTTTATTGTTTCATTATTTAGAATGGCATCATGAATATATTGTTAATAATGTTGTTGTTTTTTGGGCGGCATCTGATGGTGCAAGCGTACCTAATGAAGTGTCTGATGGGTGTATAATCAAGCATTACGATTTCGACTTTGACTTCCAGATTATTCGGATAATAGAGTGTATGAAAAACTACATGTGTATCACGGGGTGTATGAGAGAGGATGGGGGGGGGGGGTTGCACGGTGTGACAGGATGAGGACGGGGAGGGTGTCTCCCTGGGTGACACATTCCCACCGAGACCCAATCTGTTCACTTCAGGGAGAGCGCACGGCTCACGGAAGTAGCACCAGAGATCTCACAACTAAGGAAAATCCAGAAATAAATTTCTCGACGCGTTGGATTTTTATATCGTTAACAATGCTTGATCAATTGTGGCACATGGCGACTAATGAGGAAGGCGTCTGCTGTTATATAATATATTTGCTGTCAGCCTTCCTGGCGCTCTCTCTCCCTCCATCATCCTCTTATGAGAGGATTACAGAGAACACTCAGTGAATTCATGATTTAATATACAGGAGAACAAAGGTCACAGGTCACCAGCCAACATGTGAGTCATGGTCGACGTCAAATTTTCTTCAGGCAACTAAAACGCACCAATATGTAACAATTTTACAGTACGGTATTAGAAAATACAATCTTTTCTTTTCTTTTTTATTATTATTTTTTTTATTTTAGTTGCGGCGAGCTTTCATGGCCAGGAAGGCCTTTTCACTTCAAACACTATCAGAAGCATTGGCCTTCAGTTACAATCTAAATTCTCACGTTTGTTCCAAGAAATTGTAATCATTTAGAATCAATATTGCTGGCCCATGAAATTTAAACTATAATAGCAATCAGATGTCAAATTCGTCCTAACAGGGCCAGCCTGCTTGACCTTGATGACATCAGGGTTTTCCAATCCTCTGATTGGTTGGTCAGAGCAAAACTTGTTACAGCCAAATTTGACTACCAAAGTCGTGATTTGCATATTAATACATTTGATATCTCTTTTTTATTTTTATTTTATTTTTTTATTTATTTAATTCGTCAACTAGACAAATATTGATTTTGAATTGGTTATTTTGCATTTTTTTAAACTTTTTTTTATGTTTTTCTATAATTGCAATGGCCACCACCGTCAGTCGCACCACGTGACGTCCTCAGAAGTTGAATCCAAGTTTCAAAGTGAGCGTGCAAAGACCTCCGGTGCTGGAGTGGAGAGCCGAGTCCCTCCCGGCTCTTACTGTTGTTGCAATTGTAATTATGTTATTCCAAAGGACCCGAGGTCAGAGGCCTCCTACCTTGCTCATTAGCTGTTACCAGCTGAGAGCTCCTCACAGCTCCTGTCTCTTTGCTAACATGACTACGTGAGTATAACAAAGGCTGGAATGGATTGACTTGCTACTGCTTTTCTACCCTTCACCTTAACTCATTCACTGCCATTGACGGCTATAGACGTCAAAAATTAATTTGAAGTATTTCTATTAGTTTTTTTCACTTTTGTCAACAAGAGTATGAAAACCTAGAAGAAAATTATTGTACATTTAGAACAGATATCAAATGTGTCATTAATCGTGAGTTAACTATTGAAGTCATGCGATTAATTACTATTACAAATTTTAATCGCCTGACGCCCCTAATTTTTGATAATCTTTTCTTAAAAAAACAAAAAAGATTATTTTTTAAAAAGTGTCTAGGTTTTCATACTCTTGTTAACAAAAATGGAAAAAAAATGTTAAACTAATAGAAATAGTTCAAATTAATTTTTGACGTTTACAGCCGTCAATGGCAGTGAATGGGTTAATAGTTTAGGAGCATTCTTGTGTCCTTTAGCCTTGGAAAAGGTACGTAAAGTGCAATATTTAGTCCTACAGCGTACATGAGTGTCATAGTGTCCAGCTGTTCTCACACTATGGAAGCTGTACACAGATGTGACAAATGTTTCCCATTTCACTCCTAAACAGTAAGCAAATACGTGAGCTGTTTTGGGACATCTCCAAAGCACGTGACGCCACGATTATCCTTTAGTGTGAGGCAGCTGTAATTAAGAGTCGTTTTGGCTGTGGGCTAGCCTCGTTAGCTGGTAGCATATGTGCAAGTGTCAGGCTGCAATCTGTCTCAGCGTCTAATGAGGATGCTTCCGTTGCACTTAAGTCGGATTTCAGGAGGCCAATCGGCACGTTTGCGCAGGACGAGGCAGCAGGACGATTCATCGCTTGTTCATAATAATATATTTACACCGTCTTAGGACAGACTTCAAGTGTGGGTCTGATGGTATAATAATGACAATTGTAACCGATAAATGTGATTAACTATATAGAATTGATCTAGGGATGTTCAATGCCACTTTTTTTCAGGCTAATACTAGTATGAGTACTCGAATAGTTCCCGATACTAAGTACTAATACCATAAAACGAATTGAGCTAATAAGGGATGTTTGATACCACTTTTTTCATGAGTACTCAACTCTTCAGTAATCACCAATACCGATACTAAGTACCGATAATACTTTTGATACATAAAATGTCCCCCGAAATACAAACAATGAGAGATAATTTTAAAGAAAGGCTTATATGTTCCCATATAGCATTTTTCCTTACAATTGCATGAATTTAATGGGATTTGTAACACGACCACAAGAGGGTGATTGATACTGGTATCGGCTGCTGTCGCAAGTACCAAAACCTTGAAATAAGGCTGAGTGTTGGCCTGACACCGATACCTGGTATCTGTACTCGCACAACATTGATACATACATATGCTGTTATCTTGCATAAATACATACAATTTATATTCAATTACTAAATAAATACTACACATTAATAAATATACTGACTAATATGAAATTGATCTAATGCATAACAATAGACGCTCAATGTAACACTAAATAATCACTAAACCAAAAAAATGAATATAACAGAAATGTATGATATTGCGATGTTGAATTTGAAGTTTTTTTCCACATTCCATTTTCCAAAATAACTGAATATGTATAATATTATCTTTATATATTATCATCCGCAAGATTGATTTTGAGTGAAATCCACAAAGCCATAAGGCCCTACCTAGAATTGAACCCGCAACCCTTCTGGTTTACAAGGCCAGTTCTCTCATCACAAAGCGGAAACACCTTCGTACATATGTTGAATAATGCAATTGAAAGCAAGAGCCGAAATCCAATGAATAAATCCGAGGCCATAATACAACTATATGTCGTCATAGGGAAACCACGCCCTGTGCTACTTTGCCACTCCATATTCATTTCCGGAAGTCAATCATTTTTATAATCCTAATCTCAATGTTGTGACAGATTACGAGGGAAAGCTCCAGCGAGGAGGAGGGAGGATGCAGATGTAGATAATCTCCCACAATTTCTAAAATACTCCTTTTAAAAAGTATAGGATTCACACTTTTGTAATGTCTTAATTTATACATACAGTAAGAAAAATTAAATAAAATTGAAAAAAAAAAAGGGATGCTGAGCCTGCAATAAGTGAGCTGGGGGAGGGAGTTAACTGCAGATACACGGACAGACAGCCATGCAGGCAGATAGATGCATAGTGACACATTACAGTATAAAAAGCTATGCTGAATTATTTATCTCATCCAAAAAGGCATCAATAATGAACCAGTGTCAGAATGTGACTTGCCCCATGTTGTGTGTGTGTGTGTGTGTGAGTGCGAATCACATGGTAGTGCTGAGAACACGAGAGGAATGATTCATTTTGGACCATTTATTGCTTCCCGTGTCAAAACAAAAGCCAAATCTCCAATACATGAACTCATCCTTGTGATGATTGCGCTCGATTCTATACATCACAGTCCAGCTCACTGACTAATTGGATCAAACTCAACGCAAAGTGTGCATGTGACACACAAGTGTGGTTGCACACAGACACAAAAACATGCAGTCACGAAAGAAAGAAAAAACGGCAGTATATGGTGTGCGTGTATGTTGTCGTGCACAGATGTCTGCTAACTAACGGTGGGCTTTTCTTCTCGAGGTCATGTGATTCGACGGAAATTCTGGGCACCGCATTTCATTTTCAAATGTATACATGAACTCATTCACTGCCATCGACGGCTATAGACGTAAAAAATTCATTTAAACTATTTCTATTAGTTAAAAAAAAATCCACTTTTGTTATCAAGAGTATGAAAACCTAGATTTTTTTATTGTACATTTAGAACAGATTAACTAGTGAAGTCCCGCGATTAATTATAATTTAAAAAAATTTAATCGCCTGATTAAAAATTAGGGGCGTCAGGCAATTAATTTTTTTTTGCGTAATTAATCGCATGACTTCACTAGTTAACTCATAATTAATCACACATTTTATATCTGTTCTAAATGTACAATCATTTTCTTCTAGGTTTTCATACTCTTGTTAACAAAAGTGAAAAAAAGAATACCTAGAATTGTTTTTATTGTATTAGAACAGATATAAAATGTGTGATTAATCATGAGTTAACTTGTGCAGTCATGCGATTAATTACGATTAAAAAATTTAATCGCCTGATGCCCCTACTTTTTAATAATATTTTCTTTAAAAAGAAAAGAAAAGATTATTACAAATAAAAAATACAAATTAAAACTTCACTAGTTAACTCATGATGAATCACAAATTTTATATCTGTTCTAAATGTACCCAAAAAATCTAGGCTTTCATACTCTTGTTAACAAAAATGGAAAAAAATGTTAAACTAATAGAAGTAGTTCAAATTAATTTTTGACGTCTATTGCCGTCAATGGCAGCGAATGAGTTTTAAAAAAATTACACAAAGAGTGAGAAATTAATTGACAAATAATATATACTTTTCAATCACCCTGTATGTGCCAAAGGGTTGAGTGAAGTTCCCACGTTAATATTTTGGCAATGGTCACCTGTCCTGTCAGGTTGATTGACAAGCAGCAGCCCAATGGAGAAACCATCGAGCTGTCCGCCGAGGGCCGCCCCGAGCTGGTGCAGGAGAAGGAGCTGCCCGTGGTGGACTGTACCTGCTTTGGCATGCCCAGGCGCTACATCATTGCCATCCTGTCAGGCCTGGGCTTCTGCATCTCCTTTGGCATCCGCTGCAATCTGGGCGTGGCCATTGTCAGCATGGTCAACGACCACACTGTCTACAAAGGCAACAAGGAAGTGCTGGTGGTAAGTGTGCAGCAATACAGGATCGGTGGTTAGAAATGAGCTCGGGTGTCAAGCAGCCTTCACTCGCTTATGGAGAGCTGCGCGACTGTCTCTTAAATATGTTTCGATGGGAAGTCTTGACAATAATATGCTGTTTAAACATGACATTCTGATTAATATTACATTTGTGGAATATGAGTTATGTAGCAAAATACAGCCGTTTTAATCCATCTCAGAGGGCGGCCATTTTGCCACTTGCTGTAGACTGACGATGACATCACAGTTGCTCAGGGCTCAGGCAACGACCAATCGCAGCTCACATGTTTTTTTAAGCTGAGCTGTGATTGGTTGTTACCTGAGCAACTGTGAAGTCATTTTCTCTTGACAATAAGTGGCAAAATGGTCGCCTTCTAATATTGATCAAAACTGCTGCTTAACTCACATTCCACTAACGCAATATTATACAGATTACCGTATTTAGACTAGTGGGGCAGCATAGAACATATTGTTGTCAAGAAATTTTGGGGGGTTTGACTCACTGCACCATTTTCAGCAGTAAAAATTTAATGTTTGGTCCAGAATTAATTTGGTAACATTATTATTTGTATGTACAATTAGCCTAATACATTTAAAAACACATATTTCCACTTGCTTTCGATTGAAGATGACATCACCTTTACTGGGGTGTAGGTAACGACCAATTATGGCTCAGTTTACTGACCAAACGCAGAAAACAGGTGAGCCCGAGGCCTTTATCCATCTCTGGGGGCGGCCATTTTGCCTCTTATTGTCGATTGAAGATGGCATCACAGTTGCTCAGGCTACAGCCAATCACAGCTCACCTGTTTTCTGAAACTGAGCCGGTATTGGTTGTTACCTGTGTTAACTGTGATGTCATTTTCACTCCACAGCAAGTGGCAAAATGGCCGCCTTCTGATATTGATTTTGCTCGCACTATTGACCAGAATACTGTATTTAGACTAGTGCGGCTGCATAGAACATATTGTTGTCAGGAAGGTTTTTTTAGGTTGACTTTTATCACATTAAAATATAGACTTTCGCACTTGCATCAAACCAAAAAGTGAACATATTAGCACGAGAGTGAAAGAGTGCCGCGCGTCCTTGTTTTTGAGTGGCCACCGTCATTCTTCCTTCTCCTCAGGCTGCACAGTTCAGTTGGGATCCGGAGACAGTGGGCATGATCCACGGCTCCTTCTTCTGGGGCTACATCGTCACACAGATCCCCGGCGGTTTCATATGTCAGAAGTTTGCAGCCAACAGGTGATTTGCGTCACGGCAGCGTCTCAACGAGCGGAATTGAAACAATTTGTTGTGCTGACAATGACAAGAAAAGTTGAGTCTCGTAATCCTTATTGTTCCCGGCACCTTCTGAGGCAGCTCTGTTTTGTCCTTGCGTGTTCAAGAGTGTTTGGCTTTGCCATCGTGGCCACGTCCACCCTCAACATGCTGATCCCATCTGCCGCTCGCTGCCATTACAGCTGCGTCATACTGGTCAGAATATGTCAAGGCCTTGTTGAGGTATGCTCGGATGACGCGTCTCGGGGCATTGAGCATGTCTCACTCTTCCCTGACTGGCTTGCGTCCTGCAGGGTGTGTCCTACCCGGCCTGCCACGGCATCTGGGCAAAGTGGGCTCCCCCCCTTGAGAGAAGTCGATTAGCCACCACCGCCTTTTGTGGTAAGGTAGTATCTCAATTAGACCTGGAATGTATCCTATGAATTCTGTTTCGATGGCCATGGGATTAAAGGACAACACATTTGATCTGTTACTGGTGTGGCGGGTTCACAAAATAGTGAAGTCGTGTAAATCATTTGTTGTACTTGTAGGATCCTATGCAGGGGCTGTGGTGGCCATGCCTTTAGCTGGGATACTGGTGCAATACACTGGGTGGCCTTCTGTATTCTACGTCTATGGTGAGCATCCCCATAGCCGTGCGTATTCATAACCAGCCTCTGGTACTACACACATGCTATTATTTTCATTTCTTCTTAAACTATTGGACTTTCCCAGGCAGTTTTGGGATATTCTGGTACTTGTTCTGGTTCCTGGTGTCCTACGAGAGTCCAGCTGCCCATCCCACTATCACACCAGAAGAGAGGAAGTACATAGAAGACGCAATCGGAGATTCAGCGTCGTTTCTCAACCCACTTCAGGTGCATCTTTATCAGTACAAATCCACTACATGTGAGCACACATCGATTCGATTCCGATTTTTGGGTGCACGACTCGATTCAGAATCGATTTTCGATTGGGAGCGATTTTTGGTTCAAAATGATTTGATTGACAATGATTTTTGCTTCAATCTATAGATGTGCAAGGAATCGTAATGATCTACTCCAGTCTGACTCGCTAATGCTAATTAGCGCGTTACCCGCGGCACTTTTATCACTCAAAAGAACGGCTCCACGCTGCAAAAAAACAACTTTTATTGGAATAACTTGATCGTGACTTTTTCCTTCTACTTTCTAATGTGGCTACAACTTAACAGTGTTGCAGACTGCGTGGAACTACACTGACCCTATGTGGCCAAATCGGGTACAACATGAGCAGCACTACCAATAAAGACACACACAAACAAAGGGAAGACAGTATGATATAAATGAAATAAAATCGATTTTGGGACATTTAGAATCGATTCTGAATCGTACTAAATGAGAATCGCGATTCTTATGAGAATTGATTTTTTGGCACACCCCTAATATATATATATATATATGTATATATACATATATATATATGCAATCTCATGTCAAGTGTCATGAGTGCATCCTGCTCACATTTCGTTCTCATTGGTGGCAGAAATTTAAGACGCCGTGGAGGCAGTTCTTCACCTCCATGCCTGTCTACGCCATCATCGTGGCCAACTTCTGCAGGAGTTGGACCTTCTACCTGCTGCTCATCAGCCAGCCGGCCTACTTCGAAGAAGTTTTTGGCTTTGAGATCAGCAAGGTGGGCGGCACTACAGACCATGTGGCTAGCACGTCTTACCTCACAGTCCACAGGTTCTGGGTTTGAATCTCGGTTTTGGCCATTTAATGTAGAGTTTGTGTGCTTGAGTGTTCTTCTACGGCTTCCTTCCACATTCCAAAAACATGCATGGTTGGTTGAGTGGAGTGGGAGTCACACACTGACGTATGATTGACTGGCAACTGTCTAGGCCGAGTGTCCCCTGTGGGAGGTAGAAAATGGCTGGCTGGATGGTAATGATTAATGTTGATTCTCACTTAAAGTGTGGATGAAAGTTGATCGATATGCCCACTTTTCAGGTGGGCATGGTGTCAGCTTTGCCCCATCTAGTGATGACCATAATCGTTCCTGTGGGAGGCCAGCTGGCCGACTACCTTCGAACCCACAACCTGATGACCACCACCAATGTCAGGAAGCTCATGAACTGTGGAGGTGACTTTTGCATTTTGCATTCACTGCATACACATTCAAAATACAGTTTCATCAATAATGGAATATATTTTTAGAATGAAAATGTATTGTTTTTGGCTACCTTTAATACCATAGTTGGATTGAATAACTGCCAATGTTTTTACACACCACACTTGGAAAAATTTGTATTTTTCACCCTAAAACAGTCATTTAAGTTGGAAAAACTTGAATACGTATTTTATTGATATTTGTGGCAACAATGTTAGTTAGCACAATAAAACAGACAACTTCACCTTTAAATTGGCTCGTACTTTGTAGTGCATTTTCTGCACTGCCAATTAAAAAAAATAAAATAAAAAAATAAAAATACTGTCCTGTTTTTTATACTAAAGGAATGGAAACTTGGATAGAATGATTTTTTTAAACCTGATTCACCAATTAATCTCAAATGTAATTTAAAAAATAATCAATCTCTTCAAAATAATCGGTATCGGCATTGGCATCTCACTCATTGATGAGTCAACATTTTTCATACAGCTCTTAAAGTGAATCGTTTGATTCATGCGAGCGTACCTAATGAAGTGCCTGGTGTGTGTACACGTGAACTATTTAAATGCAAAGTGTGATGTCAATGCAATGAATACATTATCATCAGGTTTAAGTGTTGAAATGTTAACTCTGTTTTCAGGTTTTGGCATGGAGGCCACCCTCCTACTCGTGGTGGGATATTCTCACACAAAAGTTGTTGCCATCTCATTCCTGGTGCTTGCCGTTGGCTTTAGCGGTTTTGCTATCTCAGGTACGAGAGATATGACAATGCGCTCAGTGTAAATGATTGTATTTGTCATTTTTGGTTGTTGCCGCATTCAGGTTTTAATGTCAATCATTTGGACATTGCGCCTCGATACGCCAGCATTCTAATGGGCATCTCAAACGGGGTGGGAACATTGTCTGGAATGGTGTGTCCTCTTATAGTGGGAGCCATGACCAAACATAAGGTAAGAAACGGCATTGCTAGGTAGAAAGTGGTCAAATTGTAACGGCATTTTCTCTTCATTTCAGACGCGAGACGAGTGGCAGTACGTCTTCCTTATAGCAGCCCTGGTACACTACGGAGGAGTCGTTTTCTATGGTAAGCCTTCACTGGGATTCCACACTTTTTTTTTATACCACAGAAAACTGGCATTTGAACAGGGGTGTGTAGACTTTTTATATGTGGGGAAAAAAAGGCCTTCCACAAAACTGTTGAACTGAGAAGTGGCCACCAAGCAATATTGCAATCTTCTCAGTACCTTGCCGTCCATTTTGTTTACAAAGCTTCTGAAATGTCAAATGAGACAAACCCCTTTTTCTTCTTTTCAGGACTCTTCGCGTCGGGAGAAAAGCAGCCATGGGCCGACATCGAAGACACCAGCCAGGAAAAGTGCGGCATCATCGACGAAGACGAGCTGGCCAACGAGACGGAGGAACTCTACCGCGCCGGCGGCGGCCAGTACGGCGCCATGAGCCAACAGGCGGTCGGTTCCAATGGCGGAGGGTCCGGAGGAGGCGGGGCCGGCTGGGTGAATGACTGGGATAAATCTGAGGAGTACGTGCAGCCGCCTGGATACAACTCATACAAGTGCAGTGGGGTCAAGGAGATGAAGATGACATAGAAGAGAGACTGTCCTCATACAAATGTGTACAAAACCAGATCAAGAATGAAAACAGGAAGGGAAGACAACTTTTGTACAATTACAAAAGTTACCGTGTCGGATTTGACAATATACAGAATCACATCCAGTATTTTCATGCTCATCTCATCCCCCCAGACATCCTCCCCGATGCACGGCTCGCTGTGATTGGTCCATTTCCATCTGGAGGAGGAAGCGCAGCAAGCGTCTCCCTTGTGTTGTATTTCCAATCGAATATTTAAGCGCCACTTGTTTCTTTTTTTCAGGGAATGCATGTCCGCGGTTTTAAATGAGAATAATGTTCATGATGAATAGTGATGAACTCCACACACAAACTTAAGCACACAATGATCCCCCCCCCCCCATAAAATAGATATCATGCAACTTTGAAAAAATCACAGAGGACAAATGTGCTTATTTGTTGCACATTTGACACATGTGGCGTCGAGATGAAGCTCACCCGTGTCTGACCTAACTAGGTCATGCCCATCTAGGCTCATGGGTCACACTTCATTTGACGTGAAGAGTGAAGTACTGTTAACTGTTGTCACCTAACTGCCGCAAAATAGTCCAAACACGATGCGTGTTGTGTTTTGTCTTCTTTTCGTCACGCGTCCTTGTTTTGTCTTCTCTCATTCCTGAAAGGCAGCCATTTTGAAATCAGTGGTTCGTGAGTGTGTGTTGTTGTGTCAGTTGGGTACAGGTGCTGAAACGTTGTGCAGTGAGCATGTTATAATGAGCACAGCCGTGCACTCCCCCGCCATCCCTCCTTTTAACACACTCATACACAAAGTGCAGTGTGCAGAGAAAGCGCTAGCGCACAATTTGGCACCAATGCCTACTTGACGTCAAATGATTATAAGAGGGTGAGGTTGCTTTTATTTCCCAAAGTGGCAATCCTGATGCAATGGCAGCTGGGTAATGGAGTCACAGGGAGCTCTGTGTACCAGCACATAGACGGAGCCAAGAGACTAAGACATGAGGCGTGTTTACGTGCACACACACAAAACGCACATACAAAAGATGCACTCTGCATGTTCTCACACAGCAATCGATTTTGGCATTTTTGTTTTTGACATTTGGTCTTTTTTTTTTTCAGGACAATTATCTCATTTGAAATTGTGATTTTGATGGGACTTAATACACTGCTGGAATGTTAACTATTTACAAGGGTTTGTTTAATTTTGCAAGGGAATTTTCTTTGGGTGGGGGGGGGGGGTATGAATGATTATTCCTGTGAAGATTTTCAGTTTTCAGTGTTGTATCAGTGTGTTTTTAATCCACTTTCTTCTTTGTCTGCGTTTATGGCCATTCCAATGTTGCTTTCCTCAATCTCAATGAAATGTGTTGAAACGTGATGAGAACTAGTGTATAAATAATTCAATCTTAAATATTTTAAGATGCAAACAATTTGGAAAATGTTTAGTGTACAAAGGATATATAATGTGAAATATTCTTGTGTATAATAAAAACTAAACAGCTATTTTACACGTGTCAGATGTATGTTTTACTTGGTTTTCCTTCCTTTCTTTCTTTTCATTTCGTCAATCATTGTTCACAGCTATAGGGCAATGTCAGTTTCCTGTCTCTGTCTCTGTCTCTTTCTCTCGGGGCAGATGGAAACGGGATTATCGCTGTGATTTTAGGCAAAGATTAGATAAGAGAGCAGATGCACGCAGTGGGGGAGTGCGGCAGCAACATGAACGTCACAATGCGGGATGGCCAACAAGCGCGTGTGGGTGCGTGTGCGTGCACTTGTGGCTGTTCTTCACTATGATCGCGAGAGGGCAGTAGACGTCCAAAAACTTTATTTTCGATTTGACTTTTGTATCAACTCCCAAACAGTTATTTATTTATTTGTTTATGTATTTATTTATTTATTTATTTATTTATTTATTTATTTATTTGTTTATTTGTTTATTTGTTTTTTGTTTTTATTTTGTAAGGGGCGGGAACATTCAACTTAAAAAAAAAAGTTATGGGATGGCAACATTTCATATATACAGAATTATTTAGGTATAGAATATTTGTGTTTAAAAAGACTGGTAGAAGTAGAAGTCTACTGATTCAACTCTATGAGTTAAAAAATACAGACTTAACGTGGCTACTTAAGTACAAAAGTAATAAATAAATAAATAAATTAATGTTTGAGTCAAATATATAAAATACCCATTTAGATAAGTCAAAACAACAGATAAAAACAAAAAAACATTTATGCACACAAAATATGTTGTATTAATATGCAATTCTGTGATAGTTGTCGGGAACACACATCAAACAATTATGACCTAAAAAGCCATGAGGAATATCTCCGCGCTTTATTTCATTTTTTTAGTCCCCCCCATTTTTTAACGTCGTTCTGCTATCTGTGGATGTTTAAAAAAATTACTTAGTCTGTTTAGACACAGTACACTTACTCATTTTCAAATGATGAGAGAATAGCCTAAGTAACAAGTCATAACGTGAGTACTGAAGTAAAGTACAGTTCAGTAGAGTAACGAAGTATTTGTAGTTCGTTGCTTACCACCACCGTAGTACTGTACACTGACAAATCTAAGTGCAGTAAATACAGTGACGGTCGATGGATCTCCAGAGACCACGCCCAACTGTAGCCATTTCAATGCATGATTGGACACCAGTTTGTAAATAGGCGGGACTAATATGAAAATCTCCAGTATGATTGGACAAAATTAACGTCTGTTGTAGAGTCCTCGCCCTATTGGTCGTTTAGCGTGAGGATTAACGCAATCATTTTGACTTTTGCAATGATTCACAATGGAGGTTTAATGAAGGCTACATCTGATGTTGTGGTGGTCTGGTGTTTATTTACAACTTTAACATTTAGATGTAGTTAACCATCAGTTAGTCGTCATAAATCTTGACTTTTTGACTTTAGCTTTGTAAACGGCTCGAGGGCTTAAAGTATTTTGTTTTTGGAGTGCGGTTTGAGGAAGGAAATAGTCTTCAGGCTAACGCTATGTAGCAAGCTAGTGTCATACATTTACGCGTGAACTCCGGACCTGTGAACTCACACGCTGTTAACAAATCATATACTAAAGGTAAGCCTGGTTTCTTGCATAACGCGGACTTTAGCGCAGCTACGGTAGTGACGTAAGTTAAGAGTCAACATGTATGGGCATGGGTGTTCAAGTTAAATCTGGGTCGCCATGTCACGGCGCTGTATCAGATATCATCAGCTGTCTTCCAAGTGGTCGCTAATTTGCTTTCGCGTCAGTTTGCAGGCATGACCGAGTACAAGCTTGTGGTGGTCGGCGCAGGAGGCGTGGGGAAGAGCGCTCTCACCATCCAGCTCATCCAGAATCACTTTGTGGATGAATATGATCCAACCATCGAGGTGGGACTCACGACATGCACCTGTGACGTTCATATAAGGCTGCAATGTAAATGCACTCACTCTGACGTCTCTTTGCACGCCTGTATGAGTGGGATTTAGTTCTATGTGTTAGGGCGTGCAACACAAATGCAGCAGTGTAAATGGAATGTCCCCTTGAGAGATTACAATCGGTCGAATAAATGAAATTACTTTAAACCCGACAATGATCCCTTCACCTCTGATTTTCTACAACTTTTGAAGTGTGGTTGGAAATGGAAGGCAAATACCAGAACACAACTTATTTTTGTTCTGAACCTCCTAATTAGAGTGATAGAGGCAAATTACTTCTTGACTTTAAACATCTCTAATCTTTGAAACTACGCCATTTAAAAAGATGATTTGGTTTGTTTTAAAGCTCTTTCAAGGTCCTTAATACATGCATTGCTGATTGATGTGTTGTACTTTGTACATAACAACCCATTTTTAGGCATGTCTACGGACATTCTTGAAGTGTTCAAGCCATAAAAGGGCACCCATTGCCAAAAGTATTGATATGAAAAAAACAGTCGTATGTATTTAATTGATATACTTATTTAGATTAATGCAATCATTGCAGTCAATACTATTAACAAAGGAGGTCCAAAAAGTCTACACATCCCTGTTCAAATGGCAGTTGTTGTTTTTGTTATATACCAAAAGAAGACCATTTTAAGGCTTTTCCTCCTTTTATTAGTTAATTTATATCCAATCCATTTGAAATATATTTGTATAGTTTGCTTTTAGACTAGAAATATGGCTAGAGCATGTAGGAGTTATGTTTATTTCTTGCCTATGTTCTGTGTGTGTATGCTTAATAATCTCCCCCTTTTATATCTCTCCTCTTATATTCCATCATTGCCCATGCATTTGATGAGTAACATTTAATATTTCAGTATGTCCATCCATTATCTGAAGACTGAACCTCTTATCCTGTGGAGTAGATCTTTAAACAGGTTAAGCTAAGGTACTCATCTTTCACAGCACAAAAAGACATGACTAAGTTTTCAACAGTAATACATACCATATCCAAACATATCCATTCACGCTATCAAAACCCCCAAAGTGATTGTTGGGATCGGGGCATTCATTACACTTGACAAGATAGCGTCTGTTGTCATGACAATACAAAGAGAGAAGCTGCTCGTTTTAGTTGAGCATGAAGAGGAAGTAGGCGGTAGTATATTGTTTTTGATGCTGTTAAACCTGTTAACGTCCTTTTAAATTCTTCAACTATCAGTAATCTGGATCTCCAAGACCATGAAAGAGTCTCGCAGTTTGACAAACGGGCTGACGCACTTTCCCAGGATGCGTTAATAAGCATGATACATTTGACATCTGATTGTCCGAGACCACCGAAAGTTGAAATCAGCTCAACTGGTGACGTCACAAAGCAAACCTGTATCAGTGTTTCACACAACACAGAGCGGTTATTTTGTGATATCAATATACAAGAGGTGACGTTGGAGAATTGATGCATACCGCGGCCCGCCCGGTGATCTCACAACGGCACACTGAAATGGAAATGACTTGCGTGAGGTGCGGCATCCCAACGGCTCGCGTCCTTGTGTGCTGCAGGACTCGTACAGGAAGCAGGTGGTGATCGACGGGGAGACGTGTCTGCTGGACATCCTGGACACTGCGGGTCAGGAGGAGTACAGCGCCATGAGGGACCAATACATGAGGACGGGGGAGGGCTTCCTCTGCGTCTACGCCATCAACAACACCAAGTCCTTCGAGGACGTGCACTTGTACAGGTACAAGACACTTTTCGCAACATTCAGATCGTCTCAGAACGCTTGTCATAGTCTGAGGTGCATTTAAGATAGGGGTGTCAACATTTTTGAGTTAATTTAAAGTTCCTTTAACGCCACTTTTTTTTTTACGCGTGATCAATGATTCCAGTCGCAATGCAGCAGACACGTCCACGTCAAAATTTAGCAGTAATAAATGTAATAATAACGCATATATTTGTGGAGACTGGGCTCAAGTTGTATTTTACAATTTTAAAAAATGTGCAGAATTTCACAAGTTACTTCATGTTAAACATTAGATAGCTCTTAATATGAAATGAAAAATGCACTGAGCTGTCACCAACGTCTTACACATGCAATTATGCCATCTAGTGGCAGAATTATGACAACACAAATAAAAAATGACTCAGTTTTATGAATTATTATGAAATGACTGTATCAATGGCTAAAAGATGCAGCCATATTTCTATTAGTCTAACATTTTCCCACTTCTATGTTAACAAGAGTATGAAAAGTTTAAAAAATATATATTGTGCATTTTATTGTACATTCAGAACAGAATTTGTGATTAATTGTGAGTTAACTATTGAAGTCATGCGATTAATTACAATTGAAAATTCTAATCGGATGACACCCCTAATTTATGCTTTAAGATTTGCTTATGGGCAATTGTAATTTGTAATGTTTGTATTTATGTATTTTTTTGGTGGGTGCGGGGGTGGACCTCTTCAAATTGGACCTTTTTCATCAAACATATGCAAACTGATCTTATTCCCACATGGTCTAAAATAAATACATAACACCAGTTATTTTGATCTTGGACCTCAAGAGCCATGTAGTTTTACTATTGACGTTTTTCAAAAACACTGCAAAATTTGAGATATGTCCTAGTTTTCATTGTAGCTTTCCAGAGGTTGGTGTTATGGCATTGTAAGTGGTACCAAATGAAAGCTAATAAAATGTTTCTTGCATATGGTGGTAAACACATGAACACCTGTGTACATTGTATTTCATTTGAATGCACAAACATACATATTTTTTATGCTTGGAAAGGATGACATCATATGATCTAAAAATGTTACTGTTAATGCACATACAGTACAGGCCTAAAGTCTGGACACACCTCCTCATGCAATGATTCTATACATTGTAGATTCTCACTGAAGACATCACAACTAAGAAAGAACACATGTGGAGTTATGTACCGGTACTTAACTCTTTGACTGCCAGACGTTTTGAGAAAAGGGATGCTGTGAGTGCCAGACGATTTAAGCATTTTGACTGATCTTTCAAGGTCCACAGAAAATGTTCTGTTTGGACTATGGAAACACACGTACTACCAAATGAAAGACTGAACTCTCATCTTTCATCAGAAAGTGTTTCTACCTTATTCCGTTCTTCAGTAATCAACAATAGAAAATGGTTAGTTTCGCCCAAATGCGCTCGTTTTGGACCAAAATACGGAGAAATCAAGCTTTTAGTGAAACGATATTATTTCATGCACTCTAGTGAATTTTACACTTCTTTTTGTCCATGAATGATGCCACAAACACCTAAATAGTGCTTTACTTCTATAAAACACTAACACCAAGAATGAAAAAGTGTTTTTTCATAGCAAAATACGTTTATTTACATTCAGCAGTGTAACAATTTGACAACAATTTGGCAAACTATTTACAAATGTGTGCAACTGTGGTGCTATTTACAATTATGTGGATGTTTCAACGACAGTTTTTCTTTTTGTAACACTCCCCTGCGTGCAAGGAGACGCAACAGGATTTGCACAACAGATTAGTTTCACTGCGATTGCCTCTTTGCGTGCAGACGCCACACTTTCATGATGGCCTTTTTTTCCGGGGAATAGCAAGTATATACTGCAGTGTGTGTTTGGCCATGTTGCCATCAAGTCTACTATCAGGATCATGATACGGTTACGTTACGGTGGTGTTACGTCTGGCTTCCTCATGTCCTTCAGTTCCTATACCGGGTGGTAGATGTTCTGATCCATCTTATCCACTCCATTCATGGTGGCATCGTAGTCCAGAACCAGTGTCTTCTCCGTGATCAGACTGTACCCGCTCCTCCGATGAATATGCATTGGACTCGGGGTACTCTCCATTGTCCGATTGTGCAGAAGTGCTCGGTTGTGCTCCGCGTTTTCCGGCGTTAGCATCGCTAGCCGGTGAGGCTTTACGATCATAACGGTCGCGTCAACGCTTCCAACTTCGGCGTCAAGCTCGGAGTCACCATCATCATCATCGTCGACATCAATGCGCTTTTTAGTATTGATTGATGCTTTCCGTCTTTGAAAAAAATGCTTAAGCGTGAGCTGCTTGCAACCGGTCGCCATTGTTGCTTCATCAGCCATTGTCCCCTCAACACTCTAGCTCCGCCTCACGCCTTCTACTGACGCCCACCCAATCTTGTCCAAAGAGAGTCACCGCTGCCATCTAGGGGCCAAAACGAGTCATTATACTAACTAGATCTGCTTGATACTTTCAGCACAGCTGGCCAAGGCTTTCCTCCACCCGTTTCCCCAAAAAAACAAAAAAAAACATAGTGAACGTCTTTTAACGTCTATGGCGCCGCTCTGTGGGTTTTTACTAAACGTTATTTAACGTTTTTGGCAGTAAAAGAGTTTAAAAAAAAAATGAAAACATATTTTATATTGTAGTTTCTTCAAAATAGTCACTCTTTGCTCTGATTATTTTTTTGCACCCTCTTGGTATTGAAAATGGTTTTGTTGAAGGAGTTCCCAGAGGTGAGAATGCCAAGAGTGTGCAAAGCAGTCATCAGAGCAAAATCTGGCTATGTTGAAGAAACTAGAATATAAAACGTGTTTTCAGTATTTTTACCTTTTTTCACCTTTTACATAACTCCACGTGTTCATTCTTAGTTTTGATGCCTTCAGTGAGAATCTACCACTTAAATAGTCATGAGAATAAAGTAAACAAATTGAATGAGAAGTGTGTGTGTCCAAACTTTTGGCCTGTACTACTACTACTAATAATAATAATAATAATGATGCATCGGATTTATATAGAGCTTTTCTATCTAATCAGATACTCAAAAGACGCTCCACAGTGGTTACATTATCCGTGCGCTCACACATTTGCACTGTGGTGGCGGTAAGCTACTTAAGTAGCCACAGCTGCCCTGGAGCAGGCTGCCAATGTGCGCCTCCGACCACCACCAAACATTCGCACCTTCCATACACCACCGTGAGTAGCACTGGAGGCAATGTGTGCGAAGGGCCTTGACACATGACTTGGGGAGAGCGGGGATCCAACAGCCGACCTTCTGGTTACTGAACGACCATCTCCACACCCTGAGCCGCGGCCGCCACATATTACTGCATATCACATATGATCACTAATTATGCTTCATCTTTTCATTTCAGATGGTCAGTTAAGATTGATCTGTTAAGCTCACCCAATGATTCCCGAGCGCGGCTCCTGCTGCTGCTCACCGCTCCCTTACGGGATGGGTCAAATGCGGAGAAAGAATTTCGCCCCACTTGGGTGGGTGTGACAATCAGCGGTACTTAAACTTTAGCTCCTGATGCCGGAGCTGGGTTGCCCAATGAGATGCACATCACTGAATGACCTCGTGGCAGTAGTTGCCACCTTTCTTCTCTTCTCAGCTGGCTCGTCCCGTTCACTCGCATCGCTGACCACTTTCCCACTGCGGAGTTGTCTTCCAGAGGCCATGATGTCAGCAGTTGACAAATCTTAACAGATCAATCTCGACTGATCGTCCGAAGTGAAGAGATAAAACATCATGAGTCATATATGTGCATTGAGGGTAAACATTTTTAGATAAAGTTTTATGTATCTTATGATGTCATCCAAATATGTATGTTTGTGGGTGGTGGTGTTGCGCTGTTCTGTTGTTTCTCTTCAAAATAAAAGCAGTAAAACATCCGATGACGTCTCCATGCACATGCAACGTGACGTCAGCTACGTCATGTATGCAAATGTGTTAAAGGAGCGACGAGTCTTTGAAAGTTCCTTGACAGATTTGCTCAGAAGTGTCTTTGAACTAGCGTTTGATATTATGGTTGTGTGTTTGTTTTTTTGGACCTTAGTTCGAAACTAAATGCACCAAAATAGAACAAAACCTTCACACTTTTGTATCGTTGCAGTCTTGTGATCGTTGAAATGAAACTAATAGAAAGTGTCTGAACTGACATGGACGGGTTTCGATTTAATCTCACTTTTTTGGGTTATATTTGTACTCGTGATGCCTTTTTACTTCATGATTCAACATCCTGGGAAATGGTACAAAAGGATGTGACAGTCGCGCATGCTGTTAGATGCTCACGTCTTTGTGTACCACAATGTCGGTCATCTGACCACACGTATGCCATAGAAGTGATTAATATCTCTGAATTTGAGATCATAAATTGTCATCCAAAATACAACCCCCCCCCCCCCCAAAAAAAAATGGATGAACAATTGTGAATGGAAATGGTGTCGTCCCTCCAGAGAGCAGATCAACAGGGTGAAGGACAGCGACAGCGTTCCCATGGTGCTGGTGGGCAACAAGAGTGACTTGAGCTCACGCTCGGTGGAGACGCGACAGGCGCAGGAACTGGCCCGAAGCTACGGCGTGCCCTTTGTCGAGACCTCGGCCAAAACCAGACAGGTGCGCGGCCGTGACGGTGGTACGTTTTGCACACGTCGACATCAACGTGAGCCCCGTTTTGCGTTTGTGTTCCCGGCAGGGCGTGGAGGAAGCCTTCTATTCGCTGGTGAGAGAGATCAGAAGATACAAGGAGACCAACCGCAGCAACAAGAAGAGCAAGAAGAGCACTCAGAGACGTTGCATGATATTATAGTGATTGGCACATGCATCCTGTACAGCACTTGACACACACACACACACACATGTTAACGATCCCCTTCTATAGTCAGGTTTATCACAAGCTCTCCAACATGTTTGTCCATTTAATGCTGTGAATGTCCACACCAAACCGTATTGTTAGCTAGGTTTTTAACAGCAGCATTCAATTGTTTTTGTTTTGTTTTTGGAAAATACACTTCTCTCCAGTTAACTTGTTGCTAGCATGTGCGCTACAGTGGTGTGTCGCTGTATTTTGCACTGATGACACATTTGGGCCAAATGGCAATAGGCTAAAAGCCTTGTTGGCTGCTGACATTTCCGTGATTTTTTTTTCACACAAATACATCAAACTTTTTACTATTGACTCTTGTACCATTTGTTGAAATTGTTTCCTACGGCCCTGATTGATCGGTTATCGTTACATTTTTACCTTCTGTATTAAAAAAGCATAACACACTTGAGTCATCTCGCAGGCAGTCTAGTCTCCTGAATACTCACTGACCCATCACAGTCGTCAGTGGTGGTTTCTGGGATGTGCAATATGTGCAGCTGCACTCTGTGGTATTTCCGAAGGAAACCAAAATGCTACGTGAAATCATTTTCAATTTGGCATCGTGGCATGTAAATAGATCATTCATTGGTGTTTGGATCGGGAATTGGCCACCTTATAGAAGCGATGTGGAGGGCACAAAAGGGGTTCTCACTCAGGGCGCCATTCAAGCTCCAACAAACTGCACGAATGAGAAGTGCAGCTGCTTTAAATTTTGAATTTTGTGAATGAGCTCATTGAGTAGAACAAAAGAGTCGGAGAACAAAAACATTGAAATAAATGCTTGGCAGTGTCGATCATCCTCCATGACTGATTTTTTTCTGCTGCTTTTTGAGTTTTTAAATCTCGATGCTGTCAGTAGCTATACTGTTGCTGCTTTGAAGTAGAGCAGCTTGAAAGTGAAAGTTACCACATTATTAGGTCAACTGTCTCAGATCCAGATAGATGCAGCAGGAAGTCACCTTGTACAGTACAGTATTCAATTGTGCAGTGTTAATCCTATAATCCTTTCCACTGACAGTGTTGTCACTTGTTTGCTCTCTGGTGGTCACGACTTGCACATAAAGGAGTATAATTGACTTTTATCAAACACACTGAGCTCTTAATTAACAGGCCATTGGCACGGAGTCAATACGATGCATTTTTAAGAACAACGCGCCCTCTAGTGGGGATGTAAACATCTACAAGCGAAACCTGAAACGTTGAAGCGACACCTCGTTTGTCTTCTGAGGTTCCCACTACTTCGTCTTCTTCTTTTCCTGATTGACTCAAATTAAATGATAGAAGCCTATTTTGTTCAATTCAAGATTTTTATCGGGTATTCTTAAATAAATATTAATGGCTATAAAATAACCATTGATGGTAAATGTAGTTGCTGCTGCTCTTGGTTTCTTGTCAAATAAATAAAGTCGTTGTTTAATGAGAAAAATACATACTGTATGTAAAATTGCATATTTTACAATTACTTTAATTTTATTTTTTATAATAACTCAGCCAATTAGTAGATACGAATTGACCAATTTCACATAGGGGGAATTGGCTAAAATAATGCAACACGTACTACAGGACTTAATATTTTAAAGTCTATGGTCAGCCAGATGAAAGAATGCAGTGGACTGTACTTTACCCACTACTGCTATCGACAATCATTAATGCTCACATTTACACCTATGGATATTTTAGTCTTCAATTAAAGTGGGAGTTGGACATTTTAAAAAGACAGAAATGGGGTTGTAATTGTAGAACTTCATTAAAATTATCTGTGAAAAATCAGCCTTGCACTGACGTTACTACCAAAACAAAAAAAAGCACCATTTAATACTATAAGTCTAAATGTTTTTGCATGACAGATTTATTGACACCTTTATAGTCGCGCCAGCTGTCTCTGATTGGTTGCTTTTCCTCAGGCATTGTGGTCTCTTAATCAACTTAAGGATACAATCATTTTTCGCTTGAACTGGGTAGCCCAAAAAACACAAACAGAGGCATAAATGCTTATCTACCATGCTGCCCTATTTTAACGTACCTATGTCTATAATGACCACCAAAGTAATTATTATACCAGCTGAGCGATAAATAAATACATGCATTCTGAAAGGTCATACTTTCAGTTCATGTTTATTGGAAAGTCAGTTGAAATAAAAATGTTTTTTCTTCCGAGAAACGACAAAATTCAGACACAGTAGGTTCGCTTAGCTTATACACATGACATGCAATAAATAACAAAGGCTCTCTACTGTCTGATCTAATGCACATCTGCTTAGTGTACATTATTGTACAAAGCAAAACAGCAGCAGTGTAAAACGATACAGCTTCCTTTGAGAAAAGCACAAAGGCGAGTAGTGTAAAGAGTGAACTATCAACTGGTAATACAAAAATAGAACCAAGTAGCATTTATAGTACTTAAAACGGACAAACAGACAGCAAACACAACAGCGCTTCTTTTTTTGTGCATCCCTCTTCCTTCATACGAGCAGCACTCATTACTTCTCTTTGTTTTATTTCTGTGGAGACAGAAATAAACTCGGATCCAGGTGGCAATGTCTTTGCTAAACATATTTGTAAGAAAGGCTAATGAAATGAGACATCTATAAGAACATAGAGGATGTGAGCGTTGAGTCTTTCAGACACTTTTAGTAACAAGTAAGTGCATGGAAGAAGTGAGTTTGTTGACCTGTGTCTCGCTACCAGACTCTCCGGAATTCCTACCCCCAAAAATAATAATAATAAACATCGATAGTAAAAATCAAAAGTAGCTGCATGGAAGAAAGGAGTTGTTTGACCGCTGTCTCTCTCAAATTCCGAATAAAAGATCCTCAATAATAAAAATCACCACTCATTTCTCAATTCAAAGGCTATAATGTCTTCTCAGCAGGAATTTATCTTTGTAAACATGTTACATACACGACGATTTACAAAATGAGTGGCGAGTTTGATTACTGTTTTTGAATGGATGTGCCTTCACCTAGCATTCCTTAAAGAAGCCCTCCGCCTCGGTCGCCTCTTTAAAAGACACCGTCAGCGAATTAATGGTCACCTCGGTCGTGATCACCTTCCCAGGATGCTCTGATTGAGCGTCTGTCGTCGTTGTGGTAACGTTCTGATTGTGGACTCCGCCCGCTACCACTGAGGTCATGTCGTTTTTCAGGCACACGTCGAGACTCTCTGACCCTGACCGCGCCTCCTCCTCCTCCTCCTCTGTTTCACCGTCTGACCTGCCGCCTGCGGTAACCGCATCCGCCACTTCGTCGTCGAGTACCGAGTTACTGTCCTTTTGGTTGCACGCAACTGTTCCCGCGCTGCCATCTTGCAGGTCCGGCCACGTTTTGGTGCCGTTCTCCTCCACGTCCATCTCGAGATCTTGTCGCTCCAGTACGGGCGGCGAGCTGCACTCAGAATGACCTTGAAGGCATAAAGTTCACTTTCAGTCAAATAGACCATATACAAAACATAATTAGCTCTCCTAGCTCTATCATAACGCCATCATCATGACCAACATTAAAAAAAGAAATATGAAATGTAAATGTACTGAAAAGTTAAATATAACTGAACTATATTTAGGAAGTAATTAATTTGCGTACCACAAGAGGGAGCCCACATGCCACTATAAATGACTGTATAAAACCAACCAACCATATAAACTGTCTGCCCGTCTCTCCTCTATTTCGGGCCCTTGCTTCTCTTCTTCACTGGTGTCCTCCCAGTCCTCCACCTTCTTCTCGCAGGGCCCGACGGTTCTGTTGGACGCCAGCTGCTTCCTCCTCCTCCTTGCCGAGCGACAGTACGCGCTTCTCCGCTCCACATGGTCCACATCCGTGCTCATGGCGCGGGTGAGCGAGAGGCGAAGCCGGGACGGAGGTTTGTCCGGGGCCTTGTGGGCGCTCCGGAGGTCCATGGCGAAGATGTTCTGGAAGGGCACACATGAGGAGATAAGGAGATTGTAGCACACTAGGTAGAGACACAGCTTCTTTTTATTTATTTTTTCATTTTTTTTTTTACATAATTAGTGCCCAATCTACAAATATGCATTCGCAACATTGCAAAAAATCTGAGATTTAACCCTGGGGGCAGGTAAAACTTTTTTACCCCATATGCGGTATTTTGTCCCAAATTTGGACGCTCTTTGTAAGTGTGATAACTAAGTCATTTCTGAATATTTTCATTTACTTTCAACCCCTCAAAATGTTCAGTGGCATCAGACCTATCCATACATATGTAGTTTTTTTTGTATTTATTTTTTTATGCACTCTACGGACAATAAAAATGCGGAGAATGAATTTCGCCCCACAATCAGTGGTACTTTAACTTTAAAAGCAATAGTGTGCACTCAGCAAAAATAACTATAATGTACATAGAACACATTTTGTCCAGAATTATCACTTTGACCATGCACGCGCACACACACACATGTCACACACATACACGTGTGTGCGTGAGTGTTACTGCATCCACACACACACACACACACACACACACACACACACACACACACACACACACACATACCTGTCCTATCAATCCCGGCCGGCTTGTTTTGGTGCAACTATGGTCACATGGCAAATATATATGTCAGCTGAAGCAAAAATGATATGTAGCTCTCTAGCGCCACCTGGTAGATTTTTAACTCATTCACTGCTATAGACGTCAAAAATTCATTTGAACTATTTCTATTAGTTTAAAAAAAAATCCACTTTTGTTAACAAGAGCGTGGAAACCTAGAATTTGTTTTATTGTACATTTAAAACAGATATAAAATGTGTGATTAATAGTGAGTTAACTAGTGAAGTCATTTGATTAATTATGATTAAAAAATTTAATCGCCTGATGTCCCTAGTTTTTAATAATATTTTGTTTTTACTTTTTCTTTTTTAATCGTGTCAGGCGATTTAAATTTTTGATGCTAATTAATCGCATGACTTCAATAGTTAACTCACGATTAATCACAAATTTTATATCTGTTGTAAATGTACAATAAAAACAAATTCTAGGTTTTCATACTCTTGTTAACAAAAGTGGAAAAAAATGTTAAACTAATAGAAATAGTTCAAATGAATTGTTGACGTCTATAGCCGTCAATGGCAGTGAAGACTCAACTCACATTTCTTATTTTCCATCTTTAGTTGAGGCCCCACTGAAGGGACAAATTGTGTAATGATGGGAAATGCACTATAACTCATCAGATGTACAGTGCATCAAAAAACATGCAAAATTATGATTTATAATGGGGGTCAATGGGTCCAAATTTTGCACAATTACCCCTTTCACATTATAAATATTTGGCTTTGACATAAAATAACGACAATAGTAATTAAAAAATGATGGTTGGAGGCTGAGCCATTTTGAACTTCAACATGTTTGGACAATCTGGGTGAAATTTTAGCTCCCTAAGTGATTTAAAAAAAAATGCTTTATCTGTGATATGAATATTAATAATCATATAATGTCCACATTTTATACATATAAGTGATGATGGACAAGCTGTGTCCAAAAAGTTCCAGGACGGGGTCACAATAGATACATTTCAAGCCCAAACTAAATGTGGGCCAGATGATCACCCAGCAACAAATCCTGCTGTCTTCAGTGCGTGAGAAGAGGAAACATTTTTGTGGCAGGACAACTAGTTTGAAACTAGTTTTGAAAGTGTGTTTAGACTCCAGAAGGATTACTTTGAAAGGTAAAACTTGGGAGATTGGATTCAAAATAGTGACCCCAGTTCTGTAACTTTTCTGACACAAATTCAACCCTAGATGTAAATGTAAGCCAGCCCAGCCATGACTTGAAATCACATAAGAAAATATGCAAATCTTAGTTTACCCGCAGGACGAGGCTTCTGGGTCTGAGACCTTTCTTGCGATAGGCCTGAGCTCTGATCTTCTGCTGACTGAACATCACCAAAGAAAAAAAGACAAAGATATGAGCAAAAGAACAACAATAAATAAATAAATCCTGCAGCCTTTGACAAAGTGGACTTCACTCACTTCTCCTCGTAGGCCAGGACCAGGCGAGGGTCCAAAATGTTTTCCTCGGGCTCCCAAGTGCTGTACCTGCCAACGCCCACACAAGCACACATTAACATTCGTCATCTTCCTATGGAAGCAGGTCAGTCAGCGAGCTGGATGTGAGCGTATATTAAAAGGGATGATGTCATCGGGTGATGACTCAGTGATTACTCACTTTGGGGACCATCCCTGCCACTTTAGCAGGTACTCCACATTACCCTGCACACACAGAGAAGGAGAATGGAATATAGAGGAGATGCCACACAAAGTTGAACACAGAAAAACACGCTTTCTTAGAGGGGGGGGGGGGGGGGTCCTGTCATCTCCACTGCATACTGAATTGTCAGCCATTGAAAACAATCATATTTGGAAAATTCCAACAAGGGAAAGAATTTTCAACATTTCATTTCTCAGTGTCTTTTTTAGTTATCACATTAATTATAGACAAAATATCTTCTTACTGTTGAAAATGGATCAATGAGTCAAATATCCCTTTAAATTAGCAATGTATTAATTGTACATAAAAAAATGAAGTTATCAAATTAATTCTAGACAAAAAAAAAATGTACTGCTGAAGATGGCTCTATGAGTCAAGTATTCCTTTAAGAGCGAGTGTGGAGTGCTGCCTTGAGATACGAATGACCCAACGTACAGATTTTTCAAGGCCAATATTGACAATCGGTGTTGAAGCTTATTTTATTAAGTGTTCAACCAACTCCGCAGAGAGTTAATGACAGTAAGTCAAAGTTAATATAAAGGCAATTAAAGCTCGTTTGTGTAGTGGGGGTTCTTGCAATTAATTAAAAAATAAAAAGCCCCTACATCCTGAAGTCAGCTTTCAAATATGAGGCTGACATGCATGGCCACCACTACATCACCTTGATCTACATGAAGGTACAAGTATACGTACAAATCATTACCTTTGAGGGTATATAATTCCTTAAACCCTTAAAAGTACAGCGTGTACTTTATTGCGTGTGATGATGTCTGCCACTTTAAATAAAGTGTGTGTATGCGGGGAGGCGGGAGTATTATTCCCCTTGTCAAATGGCGTTCTTCTGAGGAATGACGTCAGTGAGCGGCCTCTTTCGGTCTCGCGCTCTCTCTCTTTTCAGAGTCGCGCGTGACGTGACGGTGCACGGTCACACGAGCGACTCTTCCAGAACCCTACACCGTACGTGCGGGGCTCAAATAGGTGGGGCTTCGGGAACATGTAAACAACGTGCTGTTGCGCAACCTTTACGTCACGAGTGCTGAACAATTGGAGCCTCCGCTGCGTACTACGATAACCACACAACTTTATGTAAACAAGAAGTTAGCTGCGTATTTTTTTATTTGTATTTTTTTTTAAGTAAATGCGTATTAATTAAAACGCGCTGCTTGGGAGCAACACAAAAACAACGTGCCTGCGTTTGTTCAGCCACCTTGCACACGAGTGCACGTACACGCCCCCTTCTCGCCGTGTAATACATCTGCGTGGGCTCCTGCACAAACATGCTGCAGCATCTCTGCACGGCACAGCAGCGAGACAACACTCAACTTCCAGAAATGACAAAAAAGAGCGCGTATGTCCTCCACAAATGAAACGAAACAGTATGTATGTCCTCCGCAAGAAACGAAAATAAGAGTTTGAACGTGTCTTGGAGTGAATGGAAAGTGCGTGGCCTAGTTTCGCGTTCGCGGACGCACCAGGCTCCTCTGTGGCGAAAAGCACACGGAAAATAAGTTATGTAAGTTGAGTGGAGTAGATTAAAGTGTCGGAGCGCACCTTTCGGACTCTTTTCTTCGTGATGGACTCCACTGCAAACACTTGGTCTCCAATGGATGACAGCTCCATCCCCGCTCCAAACAAGCAGCCTCCGTTTAGGCGAAATTGGGAGGAGGAGCGAAAAGAAACACCTTCAAAAGGAGAAAAATTTTCGTTTCGGGCCACTGAAACGCCTCCGATGCGTCTCGATGTTCGGGTCGCCTCACGCAGTGTTCTCGTGGCTCACTTTTTTGAATCTGCGACACATCAACACGGGACTACGCGTTGCTTTAAGTCTCGCGCGCGCTCCCGACGCCATTACGTAGGGCCGAGCCCCCAAGTGCGTGGCCGCGCACGCACGCAAATGAAAGAGAGATGAGAGAGATGGACAAGGTCACTGTGCAAAGTAAGGAGTTGGAATTTAACCATTGCATAAATGCCTTAAAAGTAGTAAGTGAGTAGTTATAGAAAATACTGTTTTATTATAAAAATATTTTATACTATACACTACTACTATTCTTTCTCTCTCTCTCCATATATATATATATTAGGGGTGCTAGAAAAATAAATTCGGCAATATATCGCGATATCGCAGCGCGTAATTCTCTAATTGATTCGATATGCAGCCAAATCGATTTTTAAACATCAATTTTTTATGAGAATATTCAACAAAACTTTTTACTTAGGGTTAGCATTCACACGTTAAGCATGGAAGAATGTTATATTAATGGAACATTAAGCCTTAATATTTTATTTCAGTGCTGTTCAAAATGAAACAGACTGCAACCTGTTTGTTAAATGCAGTGGCTCAGTTATAAGCCTGAATTTTCAGATAAATAAATACATTTTCATACAAATCTTACAGTGTACATGTACAAGTTTACTGATTAGTATTTTCAAAATTTAAGTTTTAAAAAAATCGCAATAATCTATTTATAGATTCGTATCGGGATCAAATCGAATCGTGACCTATGAATTGAATCGCCAGGTACTAGGCAATTCACACCCCTAATATATATATATATATATATAGTATGTTTCATGCTCCTTTCTAGTGTTCCAATTTTGTAATTGTGCGTTCACCACAGTCTTTTGACAATATACCTCACACTTTCATTGTACTGATTCAGCCTGCTCAATTATTTCCGCTTTTCAATGCCCAAGCAAAATGACTGCTACTTTCAAAGTTGTGCTGAATGATGTGAATGTTATCATTAAAGCTAATTCAACCATGTCATCTGCCCGGATGGAAAAAGACTATAAACTGTGAATATACGCAATGGCGTAGCAAGGGTGCCCAGGGGCCTCAAACAAGAAGGGATTGAGGGCCCTGGCAGATGGGGTTTGGGGTGGGTTGACACGGGGCACGACAAACAACCATTCGTCAGATGCATGTTGTTAAATTTAAAAATTGCACATCTGCATCTTAAAGGCATCAAAACTATGGACAACTATTGGACACATGTGGAGTTATGTACTTATGAACAGGTTATGTACAGGTGAAAATAATACAATAAATACATAAATAAATAGCCACCCTTTTCTCTGATTACTTTTTTGCACATTCTTGGCATTCTCTGGATGAGCTTCAAAAGGTAGTCATCTGGAAGGGTTTTCCAACAGTTTTTAATGAGTTCCCAGATGTAAGGATGCCCTATGCAAAAAAAAAGTAACCAGAGCAAAGGATGGCCATTTTGAAGAATCTATAATATAAAACATGTTATTTCACTTTTTTTGTTAAGTACTGTAGTGGACCAAACATGGACAAGGTTACACAGGTGCTTCAAAAAAAGATTCAATTTAATCAAATCGGAGCAAAAAGACTTAACAAAAAATTCCAACATCAACTAGTAGCTAAAGTTTTGGATCCCAATTTAAAAGAGGTCAACTTAACATAACACAAATTAAACTGGACTGAGCTTTAGACAAACAACTCAGGTAGCTTAAATAGGGTTGGACCAACCTAAATGAACACAAGAGGGAGGTATGACTACAAATCAAACAAAATAACCAACTTAATTCTATAGGACAAATTAACAAAAACATATACCAACACTAACAAGTGAAAACTATAGTGCATTTAAACGAAATTAACAAAAATAAATACTCCAAACAAATCATTGAACAAATACATTCCCCCCCTCCAGTCTTGAACAATGGCAGGTGCCAGATCTTCACTCCTCCCACCTTCCAGCCTGGTGGCTTCCCTCAAACAAGAACAAATGCAGTAAATATTCAGACAAATATTAATATATATATAATAAGAACGTGTGTCTAAACTTTCGGCCTGTACTGCATATTCAATATTAAAGTTAATAAACTGCGGAAAAGTCCAAACTTGGTTGATTCAACATATGTTCAAGCCATTTTCAAAAGTGGTGCTTCCTCGATTTGGTTTGTGCAAAAACAGTTATTAGGCTATATGTTGACGATTCCGTGATCTCACTCTGTACTCGATTCGACTCCAGGCACCACTGTCTTGCTTTCTTTTCTCTTCTCACTCTTTTTCTCTTTCGTTTTTCACTCCCAGATGGATAGCTCCTCTTCATCCTGCCAGTCTTGTCGGAGAATCTTCTGTCACTTTATTTGTTTACACACTAGCGCACGCAAGGCTGTGACTGTGATGAGCAACAAGTGGGGGAGGGGCGAGTTTGACTCGCGGGGCCCCTTTAGGGAATTTGAGACGGTCAATTGTCATTGCACCTTGGCACTCCTGATGTGAAAGAATAAGATATGCGGTTTGTGCGAAATCTGTTGGCCCTCTGGGGGCCCCTCTGACTAGGGGGCCTCAAGCAATTGCCTGGTTTGCCTAATGGCAAGCTACGCCTCTGCGTATCGTGGAAGTGCACGGTAACTCAACTCTTTGTCCTTCATTCATCGTTTTGTATCCAAAGACACAAAACGATGAATGCTGAACCTTTGCTTCAATGTCAGGTTCTCCAACTGCAGTCTGCGAATTTCCTCCTAGAGAGTTGCGTTTATGTCTTGTACCAGATTAACAGCAGCAGCAAGACAGGGACAGTAAATCTGTTTTTTTTTTTTAAAGAATGCTGGCTGATGTTGCGGTTGAAATGTATTCTAATGAAATCAAATCTCCTGATTAACGGGAAATGTAAACAAAAAAAAAGAAAAAAAAAACAAACTTGAACTTCGTAAGCATTAGCGGGGTGTACATGCAGATTTTTGTTGTCATTCTGATTGAAATCATTCCAAATGAAGATATCTGGCCAGCTGTTTACATGTGACATAATCCAGTCCCATCTGGTGTATACATGTGCCGCTGTACGTTTAATCGGAACACATGTTTTACAGACGTGTGGCATGCAGATCGATCGACATCATGTGATTTATCAAGATGGATGTCAGTCATCTATTTAAGCACAGTAATTGCAATTGTTTTTACGAGAGCTGGGTGACTGGGGTCATATGATCCTCCTTGTCTCATAACACTTTTTTTTTTTTTTAATCAACCAAGGAACACATTATATAACTCAAGTTGTAACACTCATCATTTAAGATAACAATGTAGCGGAGAATGCCGCCGCTAGGCTTATCTCTCGTAGATCAGGTTCGGCCACATCACTCAAATTTTGCCATCCTTGCTCTGACTCCATTTAAAAATTTGAATAGTCCCTTACAAGCCCTCAACGAGCCGGCTCCTCCACACTTGGTGGATCTGGTCCCATTTGATTGTGCTGTTAGGTCACTGTGGTCTGCTGACCGCCTTTTACTTTCTGTCCCTCACACAAGATTCGCTCCGAAAGATGATCGAGCCTTGCAGTCTGTCGCGCTCAAATTGTTGAATAGACTTCCATTTGAGCAAAGGCCTTCCTCTTCTGTAGGTAGACCTTTTTAAAATACAGTCCAAAGCACATTTGTTGCGGCAGACATTCCTGTAAGACTTGATTATTGATTAATAATTGTTTTGATTTGTTTTGCACTTGTATTCCCAGTTTACTATTTCATGTTGTATTCCATCTACCTGAAACACATTCCTCCCTCTTTGCTAATTGTATCGAATACATGAATTGCAAATATTGTTCGACTGAACCAATTTCTTGCATCGAACTGTCTGACCTTTGTTTTTGTAGTTATGAAATATACTGTATGCATGCTCCCAAAGGAAATCATTAAAAGTAAGAATCATTTCCAGCCTGAATCAGTCACCATGATCCAAACATTATGAACCACACTGGCAATGTTTTAAGTATGTTTTAAACATTCCAAAGTGTGAAAATGACTTTTAACACCAAATGCCTTTTTGTGTTTAATCAAAATGAGACATTTGCAAACATCTTTTATTACTTTAGAAAACCATTTTCAACATTTATCTTTGTCTCTGTTATGGCTCAAACGGAATCATAATCAATTAATGGGGAAACAAATATGGTCAGAAAAAATGGATTGGGCAATATATCGCGATATTACAGCGCGCAATTCTTAAATCAATTCGATATGCGACCGAATCGATTTTTAAACATCCATTTTTTATAGGAAGAAAACGTTTTACTTAGGGTTAGGATTCACACATTAAGCATGGAAGAATGTTTAATTAATGGAACACTAAGCCGTAATATTTGATTTCAGTGCTGTTCAAACATGAAACAGACTGCAGCCTGTTTGTTAAATGCAGTGGCTCAGTTATAAGCCAGAATTTTCAGATAATTAAATAAATTTTCATACAAATCTTACAGTGTACATGTACAAGTTTACTGATTGGTATTTTCTAAATTTGAGTTAAAAAAAATTGGATATCGCAATAATCAATTTATAGATTTGTATCGGGATTAATCGAATCGAATCGTGACCTATGAATCGTGATATGAATCGAATCGCCAGGTACGAGGCAATTCACACCCCTAGTGTATTGTAATCTGATTTTGAAGTCATAGTATGAATACCCCCCAACTGACATTAAACCTGAAGTAGCCTCAGGAGTGGATATCAAACTAGTATCCCTTCACATTAATTCAATACTCAAGACGTTAACCCCCAGTTTTAAAAACATTGTTGAGTATTGCTCCCTGTCAATATTGCTTCATTGATGTTTATTTGGTTTAGTTTAATCAATAAACAATACTAAGTACAGAACAATCATTGGCTGATAAACAGTAGGGCTAATCGGAAAAAATATATATATTTTGTGATACATCTTAACCCTCTGAGGCTCTAATTAAACTTTAGTAACAGGAAAAATCCGATATTTGGGGAAAATTATCATATGGGGTATACAATTCAGATTTTTTTTTTTGTTTACGAAACCTTCACATACAATGCATTCTGGGATGTTGCAGATTTATAACATTGACCCGGTGTGGTAAAAACGCTGAAGACTGAATGTGGTATGAACACTAACTATATTTGCATAGCTGGTTCAAAACAATATTACAAAATGCTTTACAGTGGCAAAATAACAACAAAAACTAAAAATTGGAAAACAATAAATTACAATAGTAGGAACTAAATTACAATAATAACAATAACAACAACAAAAAGTTTTTGTATCAAACTATAATACCAATAATGCTACATCTCAAATCCTAATTGAGAAAGCCATGCCTGAATGTCACTTCTTCGGGTGGTAGACCCCAAATTTTTTTTGTCTTTTGTAAAGCACAAAAGTACTTTGCATTTGCGTGGAGGCATTCTTGCACAGTCTGCATCGTCCATGTTTATCAGCATGAATGGGAAAATGATCGAATCAGTCTAGTCCAGGGGTGGGCACACTCGGTCCTCGAGGGCCGGAGCCCCGCAGGTTTTGGATGTTTCCCTTCTCTAACACAGCTGATATATGAACAGCTCATCAGCAAGCTCTGCATGAGCCTGATAAGGATGCTGGTGATTGGAATCAGCTGCAGTTCAAGTAGGGAATTAATTATTTCATTTTCCATAGGATATACCATCACCTCAAACTAATAAGTAAACATTGGTGATAGGAAAATAACCCTAGCATTGCTTGTTGCTCAAAATATAGGCAACCCAATAGATAAAGCATGTGGCATCCATTGGTACATCTCCAGGCACACGTTGCAAATCTGCAACAATGAAATACAGCTGGGGCAAAACCTACAAATTGGCATATACTCTATCTCCGTATTCTCCTGGGTCATCTTTTGCAGAAATGGTTTCAAAATAAAGGAGATTGGTAGTGATACACAAATGAAATTGATGCCTAGAAAATCCATTTCAGTGAAGCCAAGAAGGCAGACATTTTGAAAACGAGAGAGCTTGCCATCTCGTGAGCTACTGGGAAACAGTTTGTTGCTAATGCACAACGAAGGTCCGCAGCGGTACTTTTGAGTAAAAAAATGAATGTGGATTCATTAGGGGATAAGCAATTAGTTGTTTCAAATATGCAATGTCTGCCTTGAGAGGGATAAAGCAATTCAAAAAAAAAAATCAGATCAATAGGATAATCAAGTCTAAAAATATTCGATAGCCCTTGTTCATAGCGATGCTTAAAAAAAAACGCAGTTAAAAAAGTTGTTTGCAAGCCTCTCCTCGCCTACTATTTGAGAACCGTTATTTAAGCTTAAAGCTACATGCTATTTATGTTAGCATCTACTTGGTACAATTAATTGTAGCATATAATTGGCAGTGGTGAAGTCAGTATCTGTACGGTACCTGTGACCTTGAACTGGATACATGGTATAGAATATATATATATAATTTTTAAAACAAAAAATTAACAATAAAAACTACTGTTGACATGAGAGTAGCTTCTAATGAAGTTTTCCAGCATTAATCAAGAGTCATCCAGCCTTTAAAAAAAGAAGGAAAAAAAGAGTCATCCAGCCTGAGCGTGAAACGTGGAGGGAGTCACACTTGCAAAGACACTAAAGATCGCAATCTGCAATTGAAAGGGAAACCTCACTGCACTCACTCTGGTGAAAATGCCCCCCCACCCACTGGCCATGTTTGGTCCAAATATAGAACTAAAGTGATAAACAACAAAGAGATAATTGTAATCTTCTTAAAACTATGCAAAACAATGTGTCTACAAAGAGGAGACTTCTTTTAAAAAGTGAGGTCATTTTTTATGTTAAAAGACAGATTCTTAAACTTGAACCTAATACCCGATTGCCCCCGACCCTCCCTCTCTCTCCCTCTCTGGGAGTAGCTGGACATGAAGAATGAGCGGCGGCCGGTTGCTTCAGGCCCAGATAACGCTGCCTGTTCCCCGTTAGGGAACCGGATCATTTACAGTAAAACTAAGTCCGCACACACGCGGGGTCTACTGTCATGGTCTGCATGCACCTGGAATGCTTGCATCACTTACGGGCACTGGTCACCATGGCAACTGTTGCTACAGCAACCGCTGAAAAGCTGGATGATGATGATGATGAGCCAGCAGGAAGAGTTGATAAGCGGCTCGGGGATGAACAGTGATCCATGTTGCCTGTAACCTTTGACCTATAAATGCAGTGAGATAGATCTGGAAATATAAGCGACGCTGCACAGAGATATTCAGAGACAAAAACTTTATTAAGTGGCAAATTTGTGAGAATTATTTTATTTTTTGTAAATTTGCCACTTTATTAAGGGGCAAATTTGTGAATTTATAAAGTGGCAAATTTGTGACTTTTTCTCTCTCAATATTACCCCTCTAAAAATATATATATTTATACGGGGCCCTATTACGCAGGAGTATAAAAGAACAATTGACACTGCGTAAAAACTGAGTCTCAAAATAATGACCAAAATTTAAGTACAGCAGCCTATTGGGCCCAAGTGTTCATAAAAAAAACAAAAATAAAAAATAAAACAGCCAAAGGTATAATTATCCAGTACAGTGTTTCATATTAGTGTAAGCCTCTGTAACATTGTGCAGGTTGAATATCTACACTGCTTTTATAAAAAGAAAAAAAAACTACTTCACTTTAATGAAAATGTATGACACATAAAAGTTCAATATAAATGTAACCTAAACAAATACATGTTTGAAAAACTGTTTGAAAAGATTAAATGCAAATACAGTATATTGTACTTAAACGTGGACTACAGTCAAACCCGTCATACTCATTTGCTGATTTTTTTTCAAGACTTTTAAATAGCGATATTTTTTGTGTGGAAAATGCATATTTATCAGCATTTTTGTAATTCTTTTGAACTTGGAAGTGTCCGAGATTTGTGGTCCTGTCGGGGGAAAAATAATAATAATGATAATAATGAGCTGGTAATTGCAAATGCTATTTTGTAGGACCCCTGGAATTGTTACCATTCTTTTTCCCCCTTACAGCGCCCTGCTCAGAAGTCTACAGAAATATTCTATCTGCACAATGCCCAAGTGACAAAGGTTCAAAAGTTCATCAGGGTATACGAGTGGAACGTTTTCGACCGGCCAATTCAAATCTGGAGACATAAACCCCAAAGAGCATTTTACTTGTTAAAGAGGAGAGAGCAGGGAGTGACTAAAGTAAATGAGTGGCAGTAACTCATCTGAAAGGACTTGAGCTGTGGAACTGGAGGGTCCGGATCTAGTCTGTTTCCTGACTACTGCGATGTGTTGAGCAAGACCCCCCCCCCCCCCCCCAATCAAGAGGTGCAGCACCGATTGCTGAATTAACCGTGGGGAAATCCAATGAGCATAATAATTAAAAACAAAATAGAAAGCAAAAGTTCAACTATGAGTCAAACGATTTGCGACTAAACCGACACTTAAATCTATCCGAAGTCTGTTCACTTGAAAAGGTGGCGATACTGGAATTCTAAACTGAAATGTCAAATGTTCTGCCTCACTGTCTCAATACTTTTGGACGGGACTGTGGGTCCATTACGACAGTCGCGGTGTCAAATGTTTTCATCATTGCCACACAGTCTGAATTATTAAGATGTCTGCTGGCCATTAGCTGAGCGGCACTGTGTTTGTTTACAGAGGAGACATTCAGCTAGACCGCGAGGCAGTTACACATCTTTTTTTTTTACTTATACACACTACTCACAAAAAGTTATGGAAATTTGGCTTTTGAATGAAATTTCAGGATGAAAAAAATTTCAAGAAAAAAACTTGGCCAAGGGACTGAATTTGGCGCTTAGCATTAGCATAATACCACTATTCTGCACGTACATTTGTCTTTTCTTCTTGAACTTATAAGAACAACTACTAGCCTATACATTGAAGTGTTCCCGTTGATATACTGTATTTGATTAACCGGTCACTTGATTGGTCTGAACATGGGCACTTATAAAGGTGGGCATTGTCATTGACTGGAATTGATGATTGATGGAAGTGCCCACCTTTTGGCGTGTGCTTCAGCACTTTCAGCGAATGCTTGATATTGGGAAGCCTCACAAAAATACACGGATTGAGAAGGGCCGTGCGTACTCACCGCGATGGACAGAAGTAGTCCTGCTTCACTCTGTACTCAGTCTGTGCATTTTTTCAAGGCTTCGCATTATCAAGCATTCGCTGAAAGGGCTGACGCACACGCCAATAGGTGGGCATTTCCTTTCCATCAATCATCAATTCCAGTCAATAACGAATGCCCACCTCTGCTTATGTACAGTATAAAAGGTCTGTGTAAAAATGTCAGCACTAAAATGCATACCCTAAAAAAATCAGTAGTGATTTAATGCCTTTTATATGACAACATTTTACACATCTTAATGCTGTCCGCTTTATGGGCGTGGCCTGCCTGTTTCCCCATCTCACCCTGTCAACATCATCGGTGGACACTAGGGGTGTGAATTGACTAGTATCTGGCGATTCAATTCGTATCACGATTCATAGGACACGATTCGATTCGATACCGATTAATCCCGATACGAATCTATAAAATTGATTATTGCGATTTTTTTAAAACTCAAATTTAGAAAATACAAATCAGTAAACTTGTACATGTAAGATTTGTATGAAAATGTATTTATTTCTTTAAAAATTCAGGCTTATAACTGAGCCACTGCATTTAACAAACAGGTTGCAGTCTGTTTCATGTTTGAACAGCACTGAAATAAAATATTAAGGCTTAATGTTCCATTAATATAACATTCTTCTATGCTTAATGTATGAATCCTAACCCTAAGTAAGACGTTTTGTTGAATATTCCCATAAAAACTTGATGTTTAAAAATCGATCCGGCCGCATATCGAATCGATTCGAAAATTGCGCACTGTAATATCGCGATATATTGCAGAATCGATTTTTTATAACACCCCTAATGGACACATGTATTGTATGATTGTTTCCTTGCTTGTTTTGTCATGTTTTATTGTCATGTAGTGTCTGAAAACCAATCGCCACCAAAATTCATATGCACATCCCTACTCTTGTCCCCCTCAACCTGTGAAAACATAAACGCAATTGGGACTTTAGTGACATAATTCACCTCCACAAAAGCGAAAATACTGTGCCGAAATTTAAAAAAAAAAAAGTGTTTTTTATGTTTTACAAGTGGAAGAGTGGGAATGTACACATGAATTTTAGTAGCAAACGGTCAGCGACGAAAAAGTTTTTTTTAGACCCAATAGTTAGGCAGCTATTAGCCCGCCACAGCTAATTGGCTGACATCACTGCCGCTATCGGGCAACAATTAGCATTGGGCGGCTGATATAACCAAGGTTAGCGGGATGAAATTATCTTCTTACCGGCCAGAAATGGAGCTCTGTGTCGCTGTTGCCATTGCTCATAGCTCCGGAAATGAAATGAAGCTAACACTTATCAATTGTGAACAATTCAGCTTCCAAAAAGCCTCTTGGAACGCATTGTGTTCATATGGGGCTTATTACAGAAAAAAATGTGGTATGAGAGAAACTGCAACTTCCTTATTCTCTTATAAATCAGACGTGGTGAGGCTACTGGAGGCTTCAGAGGTTTAAGTGGCCATAAGTAGAGATATCCACTTAAATATTGGTGCCAATTAATCACTGCTTTTGGACATTATTAGCGATATTATTTTGAACGTAGAAATTATGTCCGGTTCCGCTCTAACATGCACCAAGACATGGGAAGAGGGAGGGGTGTGTGGCGATACTAGCTATTAAAAAGGGGCTTTTTTTTCTTTTCTTTTTATGAGTTAGCTATTTACTGATTTCTCCAAAACAAATTGGTGAATTTAAAAATGCTAACTAATATAATTTTCCTGATCAAAAAATACATAAAGAGAGTTTATGACTATGAGTGAAAAATGGGTTTGACTGTTCCTTTAAGTTTATGGTATGGCAGGAATGGGCATCTGGCGGCCTGCAGGCCACATGTGGCTCATGCCTACTCTCTGAGTGGCCGCCGATTCATTAAATAAAAAAATAATAATCATTTTTAAAAAATTAGGGGGAGAAAATTATAAACATTCCACATTTCCTCTGCTACAGTGGACCCCCAAATACCCGCTGATTCACAATTTGAAGAATTTTGTTTATAAATAAAAAATATTAAAAAGGGGGTGGGAAGGCTTTGCGGACTGTTGGGAAGGCAACCTCCGTTTTAGTTTTTGTTGGCATGATTTGCAATGCATTTGGTATTAAAATAGCATTTTTGTCATCAATTTGGTTAGGAAATGCACAATGGTCCTATGTGGCCCCTCAGTAGCGCCTATGAAATACAGTATTGTGGCCCCCTCCCATCCCATATTGACATCTGTGGACTCGGTGACGTAATCACGCTTACGGCGCTTCTTTAGCGTTCCTCCTGGATGGAACATTTACAAGGTGGCGGTCTGACACTTCCCGAAAGAAAGAGGTTATAACTGCTACCCGGCAAAACAAACAAACAAACAAAAAAAGACTCGTGTATCACATGACTTGTTATCTGCCCGGATACCGGTGGTGTGTGTATGCGTGTGTGCGTGGAGTCGGGAGCACAAAAACAACACTGCAGGACCATTAGCGCCCACTCGTGATGAGTCACGCGTGACTCACCGAACGTGCCAGTAAGATCTGCGTTGCTTCCTTGGAAGATTAACAAAATAAAGCACATCACTTTCCCCATACCGGGAATCCATGCGTTTCCCGTTAAATCGGGATCAACGAAACCGCGTGTGGGAATACTGAGGAGGGAGAGGGTGGTCCTGTTGCCTGCAGATAGATGCACAAAGTTTGTGTGGCACCACCTCTGACTCACACTCCACTTGCATGGCGATGCATGATGTGCTTTGTCATTTCTACGTTCCAACGGCAGCATGCACGTCACATTGGCGCACTCATTTCGATACTTTCACTGAGTGAAAACGAGATCATTTGCCAAATGAGATGCAAACTATTCCAAAAAGGATGTCCAATTCATATCAAAGTGATGAAACAATGTTACGATACTAAGCAGTTCAGAAAATGGATGGATGAAATATGAGGTGCCATTGTGCCATATAAGCCAAAAATAACATTTACCTCCTACAAACGCCAAAGAAAATGAAAAAATAAAAAAGCTTTCACTCACACTCTCACAAAAAAAATATTGCTTATCAGCCTGAAAAATGTAACAGGAAATCTAATGTTGAGTTTAACATAAGACTGTGTTGTTTTTACACATCTCGTAAAAATTCGGGATGATTTGACCAAGAATCAAATAAATGATGTTAAATAGTTTGGAAAACTGTATTCTATGTTCGCCTTTTGCTCAGTGGCCAAGTTTTGTGACATCAAAATTTTAGCAGCAGAAAAACACGTTTTAAATTTGCTGTAAATTGTGTCTTCTAAATTTGACACGCAATAGAGCAGTGGTGGGCAAAGTCGGTCCTCGAGGGCCTGAGTCCTGCAGGTTTTGGGTGTTTCCCTTCTCCAACACAGCTGGTATATGGTCAGCTCATCAGCAAGCTCTGCATAAGCCTAACGATGCTGTTGATTGGAATCAGCTTGTGTTGGAAGAGGGAAACCTTCAAAACCTGCAGGACTCCTGCCCTCGAGGATCGAGTTTGCCCACCCTTGCTTATAGAGTGTTACAATCCTGTCAAATATGAACGATTAAACATAATAATGATACTTCAAAATCATGAAAAAAAGCAAGCAGTTTGAGACAACCTGAAATGGTGAAAAACTGCTTAATGCTATTTCGCTACAATTCAGTACTTGCATGTCTTTTCACATTTTCAGCAATTATCTTACATGTATTTAGAAACAAATCTCTGAATACACTTGACAGTGTTTTTAATGTTTCACCAGTATTGTAAAAGGGATTAAAAAGTAATTTTCCAGTTTGCTGTGTTCACACGCTTAGCTGGCTTAGCTGTGAGATTGTGGTTGAAGACAAATGAGTCAGGACAAAACCAAATTTGAGATGAATCATTTCCAGAGACGTGCAAGAAGTAAAAACCAAACCCAGTCTCAGTAAAGATGTCCGCAACAATGTAATGTAGAAAAGATTCACATTTATTATCAGTCAATCATTATAAATTGCAACAGAATTGGAATCAAAACGGACCTAAAAGAAAAGCAATTGCCTGCGAAACTCATCAGTCAGGCTGCACGCAGAAAGTCAAATAAAAAGAAGAGCAAAGAATGGATTATTTCGTTCAAGCCGAGGGCAGCTGTTACCTTTTGGGCAGCAACAGGCACAAGTGCTTCACACCCGAAAAGGACTCCTTTTCAGAACTCAATTTAATATGGGCAGCATGCGAAATGAAAACAATAGAACAAATAGAACAAACAAAAACAAATAGAAAGTCGCAAGAGGTGTTTGCGCAGGTGTTGCATTGTTTGTAAAAGACGCAACCAGTCGAGTCACAGAGTGCAAAACCTCCGCACGCTGCTGTCACCGCTGAGGACAAGTGACCCGCGTGTGTCCGGGCATGTGGCAGATGCCGCAGGAACGAGCTTTCTTGGCAGCGGGGGGTTTATCCCCCGTTAGCTTCCTTCCCTTCTTCCCTCTGTCACTGTTGCTATTATAGCCGCCGCCTCCGAAGCCACCTGACAGAGAAGCAAATAGGTAAAATCCTTCTTTATGTGGTGCAAAGTGTGAGCGTGAGCTGTGGCCAACATCATGTGAATGTGCTTTTAATAGGCATTTAATAAATGGCTGAAAAGTACATTGGCGACTGTGGCTCTCCTTTCCCACATGAACGGGCATTACAGTAAGTAATATTTGCTTTAAAAAAGTTCCACTGTATTACATAATAAGGGGGTGTGACCACTTTGACAAAGCAAAACTTTTGTGTGTGTGACTTGCCTTGTGCCGAGGTGTTTTCATCAGCCCACTGGAAGAAATTACATTGCTGCTCTCTAGGTTTCCCGCAGGTGTGAAACATCCGTCCCTTGTTGGGCCCGTCCTTCTGCACCGTGCGCGTCACTGTGGCCTCGTTACAATTACACGTCAGACCTCCAGCGCCTCCCGCAGGCCCAGCGCCACCTTCTCCGGCGCAGTTCCTGAACCCCAGAGATTGCCTGAAAGGCTGCGAGATTCTTGGTGGAGGTGGTGGCGGCGGCGGAGGCCAGTGATTCTGCAGCGCCCCCTGATGGCTCGGCTGATCCGCCCACAGAAAGAAATTACAAATCCCCGAATTGCACTTGTAGAACTGCCGTCCCTGGTTGGGACCTTCTTTGCGCACAGTCAGCAAGATTGCATCCTGACCACAGTTGCACACAATGACATCACTGTTGCGCGTGCTGATACTATTGCCCCCTGGTGGTGGACGAGGCTGTGGGGTCCAAGAGGGGGCAGCGGGAGGAGCACAAGGCCTTGCATTTGAATTTAATGTGCGGCGTGGCGCTGGTCTCGGGGGAGCCTCTCTTCCACCTCCCTCTCCTCCTGCTCCTCCTCTGAGATATTTAAGGTCCAGCACCTCTCGCAGAGTCTCGTCACATCCACCGATGCAGCCGACAAACTCTAAAGGCATCATGGCGGGAAGGCTCCCCCTACGGAACTTGAACTTTAACCTGAAGGACACACAGTTTGCAAATGTCAGCCACGATTAGAAACACCCCTGCAAACGACAAACACTTTAAAAAGTATTCTTTAATAGGTTTAAAGGTGTGAGAGGGGCCAAACTAAAGCTGGGTGTTATGACGGTACAGATCACAGATGATAGAAACGTTTCTATCATGTCACTTCTCTCCTGTCATTTCTATCGTAATTTAACCAATTTGAATTGCTGGAGAAAAGCTTTACCACACCCAATACACTACATCTGCCAGCAGGTGGCTTACTCTATAACAAACCATGTCCTAAAGTGCCACCTACAGTGCATCATTAAAAAAGATAGCAAGGTGGGTGGACATACATAAATACTACTACACTGGGAAAGAATTAACAACTAACAACAATTTTGACATAACTCTGAACAAAAAATGGCCACCTCAAAGCATGCTGGGAGTTCCAGCGTCAACTCCTTCCAACTAGAGTATTATTTTATTATGCATGCACTCAATTTATCTATGTAAAAAAAAATGAATGAGAATTTGTTTTGTGTGCAAAAGTTGTAATGCAGGCACAACATTTACATCTTGTGGTTTTATTTAGCAAGATTGTCTTTGTGGCGTTTGATTTATGGCGGCTTGCCTGATTCTACTAACCTTGCTCTGCAAGCTGAATTCTCGCGGTATTTGTTAGTTCGCAAACTCCGGAGAATACATCTTGTACTAAGCCCGTTGAGTTCCACTGATCCGAACCACCGGTGGTTCGGACCAATCACAGAGCGACATTGTGTTTGGGGGCGTGATATGCAGCTGTGAAGAAACCAGGAAGGCAGCGCCGACGCAAATAAACAAACCTAACATGGACGAATGGACGCTGCAATTAATTCTGCTCTTGCAGAATTTCTCACCGTTTCCTTGTTGAATGTTGAACAGCGCAGCGAGAGGCGTGTCGTGCATTTTTAGCTGGTTAAGATGTTCATGCTTCCCCCCCTTCGACGAGAACAAAGACGACATTTTCATCCGTGGCCGTGAATGGTTCAAACAAACTTGTACAATGCCGCATCGTCCAATCAGCTCGAACTATTGTACAGAATGTCCCGCCTTTCCCAAGCAAATCACCGCGGAGCTGTCCCAGGTTGATATTGTGGAGAACTCCCTTGAGTGAATCACAATATCAATCTGGCTATTGCCAGGTTATGATTTTACGACATTATGCTGGATTCAATGATGGATGAGATTCAAAACAGATATCACAGCTATCAGAAACGTGAAACCGTTACTAAAAATGTCTGAAACTTTATTTTTTTTGCCTCTTATTTATATTATTATCGTCTTTTGTGCAAAAATATGTAGGCGACTTTGCCTATCACATATGACAATTTTATATAGCAGCCCAACTAGATACTCTAATTTGATACATGCCTGTTTAATATCACTTGTAAATAAAGTGAGAGAAGATAAGCAGCCACAATATGTTCTAAAAAAAGAAAGAAAAGAGAATAACTTAAAATATCTGTATCATGGTATAGCTATTGTGATATAAAATGGCTTTTAATGTGATAAAACATGCTTCTCATATCACCCAGCAATAGGGTAAAACTATTGTTAATTATATGAGATATTTTCACCAATGGCGGGCGGGTCTGAAATGTATCCTATAAGATCAATAGCACAAGTAACTGAGCATGGTTTATGACCATCAGATGAGGCCTAATAATTGTTTTAAGAGTTTGTCTTCATTGTGGAACACATCTTTGCCGACATTTTTTTTTTAAATTACTGACAAGCTTGAGACGAGATGTAAGCTACATCTGCTTTTCGAAATGCGTGTCTTAAAAAAAAAAAGCCAACACAGCAGGTTGCCATGGTGATCAGCAAAGTAGCACTCTCAGGAGACAGCAACATTAAAAGTTGTTGTATATGTAATAGTTAGAGAACAAACTTCTGGGTGAAATGTGAATTTAAAAAAATCTGTCTTTGTGCATAAGTGATGTGGCTCCGCTTTAAGGTCTGTACATCTGAAGAGTTGCTGTGGCAACAGATACTGGTGTGAAGCACTCTTGTCTTGCTGCTTGCCAAATGTGACCTATATTTGGACTGTGCTCTGGCATTTGGGCACAGGGTGTACGCCCACCGATGCAAAGAATTTGGTCAGGTTTCTTCATAATCTAATTCACACTTTGACTATTTAAAAAGACCCTCGCTTTTACAAAGACATTATTACCCAGCTTTCATTGAGAAGTATTACTTGATGCATTGGTGTAAAAATGTGCTGAAATATCCTCACAGGTTTTTCTATAATTGTGTACATGTGACAAAATATAAAGCAACCATAATAAATGAATAAACATGGATTGTTCTGAGTCACGACTTAAATATAAAATAAATAAAAGGACACGGTATGACCTTGTACATTGTTAAAACACACACACCCCTTGGATGAAGTTGATATTTTTTTCTGAGCAAAGCAAGACAAAGAAGGTGTGCATCATTACCCACAACTCAGTGCTTATTGGTACTTAGCCGTCTAAATGGCCTTCACATAGCTGTTCTTCACAGCTATAAATACTTTCACCTTCAGACATGGTCGTACGCAGCCGAGTAAGAATAATTTCTCAGGTTTTCGGCCAAATGCATCAGTGTGTCATACACCTTGCAGCGTCAAAACGCTTGGAAAAACTGCAGCCCAAACACCTTTCCCGCAATGATGCGGCCGCTAATTATAACATGTCTGATTCCTCTGACGACATCTCACTTTGGCTCACATGTTTTTCCTCATCATGCACCTGCATTTCTAGTTATTGACAAGTGTTTGACAAGTAGAACTCTTGTCACATTCACCAGTTTAAGGTACTCACATGTGAACGGGCCGCGGCCGGCAAGTGGAACAAATGCTGTCATCTCGACTGACCTCCAGCACCGTGTCAGGAAACCATACGGCTGTTTTGCAGGCTGGGAAGCCCACACAGGACAGGAACTTACTACAAAGGCGGGAAGGAAAACATTAGTGATCTAAAAAGCATGGATTCACTAGAAGACAAAATACAGCATAAATATTCAAGTAGAGCAAAGCATTAAACATTTGTTCTAGTCACATGTTCATCTCACCCGTTTCCCTCCTTCCTCTTCTTCAGCACCATGTCCCGGCCACAGTGGGGGCACTTCCTGACAGGCAGCGGGATCTCCATGTCTTGCTGCTCAATTTCAGGGATCTCCACAGCAGCACCCAAATATGGCGACAGAGCTTCATCTAACCTGAGGTTAGAGGCATATACAGGTTTTCTTCTTGATAGTTTAGCTTACAAGCAACACTTCACACTGACTCCTTCATTTCAGTAGTACGTGTCTGAATAATACACAGTACTGACTTCTTAGCCTTCTTGACCGACTCAATGAAGACAGCCTTGTATTTCTGGATGTGATGCTGCAACACGCTCCTTTTGTCCTTCCTTCCCTCTGATACCAGCTTGAGGTCTGCCTCCAATTCAGCCCGCAGGTGTGGTTTCGACATCTCGTAGCCCATAGAGTTGTAACCTAAGCAAAGAAACACCAGGAATCGCTTTAGTGGAACACCTTCTGAATACTGTCGCATACGAGTGTGAGGTTGTTTATTTACCTTCTACCAGGCCCATGCCAAGCTCACCAGGGAGAAACCTCTGATCCGCTGTCAAGCCCACATACCTACGGCTTTTTATGGTTTCGATGTGATCCGCATGTGTTGCATCGGTACCTGTTGAACACATTGACAACATTCAGACAGGTGTCGTTAAAATACTTCTAGGGTAGATCAAAGCATCCTTTTTTTATTTTATTTTAAACAAATTCAATTTTCTTCAAGCATCGCTGTACAGTAATCTACTATATCGTGGTTCACCTATCATGGCACATTACAAATTTGTTTTGGTACTGAAATACGTTTGAGTTTAAAAAGTGAATTTGAATATGTTTCAATGGTATTACAGCATGTGGGAGGATTTTTGAAGGACCAATCACGGTTCACCAGTATTCTGAAGCGGAGCAGTGATTGGTTGTTGCCTGAGTCGTGAGCAACCGTGATGTCATTTTCAGTGGACAGAAAGTGGCAAAATGGCCGCCCGCTGTGATGGATAAAAGCAGCTGCTTAACTCAAATTCCTCGAATGGAATATAAATCAGAATGCAGTGTTTAGACTAGTGGGGGCACAGACAACATATTATTACAAATAATTTTGGAGGCTTGACTTCCCCTTTAAAATGTATGTTTAAAAAAGTCACAATATTATAATAATAATATTTCACTGTGTACTACTGTAAATGATGCAAATATTTTTTTGCAAATTTTCCCAAATAGTCGATGCAAATTAGAGTACAATTTGAATGTTTTTGAACAAATCTCCCAGTGATAACAGTATTATTGTTAAAGAAAAATGCACTCTACTCTAAGTTATTAAGCAAAACAGAGTTTAAAGACATTTCATAGGTTGTAATAGTAAAGAACTGAAAATAGTCATTTGTTGAATTTGCAGCATTTGGAGATCATATTTTCTTAAATCAAAAGCTATGACAGGATGATTTAAAAACACTGTTGCACACAATCAATTGGACCAGTGCATTTGAAGTTTTATTTTTCTAAATACTGTACTCTTATCACTGGGAAGTTTGTTCAAAACGTTACAATTATACTCTAACAGTTGAAAATAACGCTGACTGTCATTTGCATCAACCACTCTAGAAAAATATCCGTTTATAATAATTTAGAACGCAGCGCATACAGTCTCTCTATATTGCTCTTACTGATTTTAACCTGTCAGTTATCATCTGTATTTGTTAGTGCTTGGGTCTACAACAACTTTGAAAGCACAGCCTCAAAATGTGTGTTTGTGACATACCAATGCCGTGCTTCTCCATCAGTGATATGAGGTCAGCTTCTGTGAGCAGCTGTGGAGGACTCGTCTGACTGTCCACCATCTCTATAGCAGAGGGCTGGAATTGGGAGCCTTCCTCATACACTGGAATCACCTAGCACAAACAAAGTCGTTTGAATAGATAAGATTCCAAACAATGATCTTTGATGCTCCCACGTATTAAGGAATGAGAGCAGAAGCATCAATAGACGACTTCAGGTGAGTCCGGCGAACCTCGGCAAGTTCCATGGCGGCCATTTTGTTTTGTTGAGAGAAGATTCGCTTCTCAGTTCTAGTTATTGTGATATTGTAATTGATTTTTGACAAATAAACATGAATCATCCAACAAATGACAAAAAGTATTACGGAAATGACTGCAGCGTCATCAGTTGTTCAAGTTGCTCTACGACGATTGATAGATCAAAGTGAAAATGTGTCCAAATGCATCAGTTTCCTAATCCGGAAAAAAAGAGAGATCGGTACATTTGTGGTTCAATTTCAGATAGTGTTCAGCTGTGATTTTTGTAGTTATTTCCATTAGGTTTCTTTCTTTTGCGATTGGAAGACGTGAATGCATTTGGGCATTATTTGCTGATTACCATCAACATCAACTCACATTTCAAAGTTTTCATCATGATGAGATCTAGAATGATGTTTGTTTGTACAGTATATCTCTGGAAGTGTTGTAAAGTCACTCGTTAAGGTAATGGGAAAATATCAACTTTATGAATTATGTGCCGGTTCTCTGTCTGCCCCTGAATTTCCTTATGACTACTTGTTTAGTGCGTACAAGGAGTACAAAGAAAACTGCTCGACGCACATCTGTCCAATGCTAAGACAAGTAACTCTATTGAACAAGGCTCACTTTCAGTATGCACTCTTCCAGTCCAGCGCTATACTGATTCAGTCGTTTTATGATACTCATAATGTAATATCGATATGACAACCCCCTGTTCAAAAAAATTCAATATGTTTCTCCAGTTACACTCCAATAATCATTGTTAGAATGTTCAATGACCGTCTGAGAAAAGGTAAAAAGGGTGCAGAATTCCAAAAAGAAATCCAAAATGCCACCACGATATAGCCATATATTGAAGAATATCCGACGTTTCGACTAGCCGGTAATCATTTTCAAGGTGTAATGGTTACAAAAGGCGAACAACAAAAGGCAAATTCGACTTCTGCAACCATTACACCTTGAAAATGACTAATGGCTAGTAAACATATTTTTTAATATCAATATATACATAAGCCTGTATGGTGCTGTTCTTACTGTTGTATTTCTCAGTACTGTACAGTTCCATATCACGGTACACTTTTTGTACATATTCTCTGTTTCAAAAATGTCAAGGCATAAAATGTGAAAAGTATGTCGTAACTGTCGCAATTTCCATGTGGAATTTGGTTCTGTTTTTACTGTGTTCACGACAGAGTAAGGCGAGCTCTGCTTTAATCAGTGGTTAGCGACGCTCTCTCAACAAATCGAGTTAGCTGATGCGTGGTGGGTGGAGCTGCGGGCGGCACACTTTTTACAGAGGCTGCTTATTGTGATGACCCTTCAGCTCTCATTCCTTATTCTGTGGATGCCCCCCCCCCCCATCCCCACACACACACTAATCGCTCCTCTTACCTTAGCGCTCCACCTGTCATAAGGATAAACATCTAGGTAATTTCTCGCAATGATCATGAGTCCTGAAGTGGAAAACTTCTCCTGAGCGATGTCTATATCCACAATAGTCTCCTGCCCCAAAGCATCCTGGGATACGCAAGCCAGGAAGTGCCGGACAATTAACTCATACACACGTCCTTCATTTCCCTGAAATAGGAAAACAACAATGGTGTTAACTGTTAAAACAACATCGTTTTATGTAAAGGAAATAAAATGTGCCTACCTGCAGTGTGTTTGTGTATGTGGTTGGGTGTATAGGAGGATGGGCTTGGTCTGAATTTTTGCCCTGTCGTGGGTTGGGACCCCCAGGCTGATCAAGCACCCGCTGGGCGAATGCCCCCCAATCAGGGCTCCGCATCTGCTCCTCCACCAAGGGGCTGAGAGCAAGGGATGCTGGGAAAATGTTTGTTTCCGTGCGGGGGTAGCTGATAAACCTTCACAGAAACAGAATGTGATCACTCCATTCAATGCATCATCATCAATTTATTTAGAGTAAAGGTTTGCCAAGAAAGAACAAGTCCCAATACTGCCAACACAAAAGCAAATATATCAGTGCGTGTTGCAAAAAGTACTAACTCACACTCACCCTTGTGTGTAAAGCTTCTCTGCAATTTTCATTGTCTCTTTAGCGCTTATTCGCAGCTTTCGAGAAGCCAATTTTTCCAGTTCCTGATGCGTGCAAAGAGAAAGAACGTGATCGGGCTTGTGCAACCGACAGAGAAAAAGGCAAGTGAGTGGATGCTTGACTTTACCACAGTGTCCAATGGCAGAGGTCTCCATTTGCTCTTGGGCTTACTGGTTACTGAGGTGACTGTTGCTATGGGATCCTAAGAACAAATTGAAAACATATTATGGCGTATAACATTTACAAGTGTACTTACTTGTCACTTAACAACAGGTTGACTTGTGTGTTTGGAGTATGGAGAAGTGTAGTACTGCATGGCATCATCATCATCATCATTCCTAACTCGGAAACCTTAGACAAATCTCCCAGTATAATGCAGAGCAAGTCTACACCACTGCAACCAATTCACACTCAATACATCGCAAAAACAATATTACTTAAGTGTATAAGTCAAAATTAAACATCATTATCACATCAAAAGAGAGAATCTTGGCTATAGTTCTTGTATTGGGCTTCCTTAGATGGTGCATGTGTACCTAATGTTGTGGCCAACGTGTTGAGCTTCTAACCAATTTCTTTCAAAATGTACAGTGGTGTTTTTATGATGCAGTAAGTTGGGAGGGTGCACATACAGTAAGCACTATTAACGGCACACACAAGAGTGGGCGGCAACCATGGCGCCTTGGTGGTTAGATACAGCCTTGCAATAATCCCTATATCGGACATAAACCAATCGTGTACTGTATTAAATAAACAATAGATATTCATTTTCTATAGTTGGCTGACTCTATGAACTTTGTCATGCACAGTAAAAACATCATTATCATTTTTAATAGTTTCAAAGGGTTTGGTAGCTTTCTGACCGCCTGTGGAGAGTATTGGCTCAGATAAATATCCAGGGGTCAAGAGTAGTGTCGGGTGAGTTGGTGGTGACAGATGTGATTACTTTAGCTCGATGACTTGCCTTTTTACTCAGGCAGTAGGGGGGCAGCCTCAAGTGTTGGCATGTGTAAGAAAAATAAACACTTGGGCCAGCAGTTTGGGTTTCAACTCACCAGAGCATGAAGAGCCTGCAGTGCCCAGGCAGCTGCCGCCCACACCTTTTGTGAGGACTTTTTCATGGTGCCATTTGTTGTGGACATTTTGAAATTTAAATATTTATTTTGAATATTTCAACATTATTTCAATACACGAATAAGTGACAATAATCAACGAAAGAAAAGAAAAATCTAAAGAAAACAGGCAATAGAAAAGAAAACAACAATGAATATTCGAAAAGGAGTGAGAATAAGTAATACTTATTTATTCCCACCCCTTCTCCTTAAGTAAATAGCATAACTTCCGTCATTCTCTTACATACACACGATATATGAATTAATACATGTAAACATACACCCATAGCCTAATGCATTCGTTTAACACCACATGTACAGTCACACTTATAAATCGAATTACTTCAGTCTATTTACACAATATAAACGTTCCAAAAAAAGAAAGCAGTCAAACTAACCAAAACAAGGAGAGAGAAAACAAACAAACCAAAAAGTAGTAACCAAAAAATGTATATTACAATTATCCCAACACACCTAGTAAGTGACCACTCCTCCCTCATCCTCATATTGTTTGAAAATCCTATTTTTATACAGTATTTTAAACGGTCTCATATTTGTACACTGTTTCAACTCCCCACTAAATCCCTTCAGGAGCCTCACCCCGCATACTGAGACAAAAACTTTCTTGTTGTACAAAACCTAGGTTCTTTAAAATCACAATGTCTCCGTAAATCGCAACACTCATTATGGTTCTTATATTCTGTGGTAGTAAATTATATCTTGCTTTAAACATTATTTGTGCTGTTTGAAACTGTACAATATCAGGAAACTTAAGTAATTGTGACTTTAGAAATAATGAGTTTGTGTGATCCTGATAACCAGCTTTGTGAATAATCCGTAACGCTCTTTTCTGTAGAATATTTATTGAATGTAGTGAGGTTTTGTAGTTATTGCCCCGAACTTTAGCACAGTACTGCAAATAAGGAGAGACTAGCGAACAGTATAGAGTGTGGAGTGATTTACTATCGAACAACTTCTTTGCTTTATTAATTATTGCAATGTTTCTTGAAATTTTACTCTGTATATGTTTGGTATGTGGTATCCAGCTAATTTTATCATCAATAATTACCCCCCAAAACATGATTTCACGAACTCTCTCAATTTCTACCCCTTCTACTTTAATCTTCACCTGTGTATTCATTCTACAATTTCCAAATAACATTATTTTTGTCTTCCCTAAATGTAATCATAATTTATTGCTGTGAAACCATGTTTTTAATTTGTTCATTTATTTAGTTATTTCCTCCTGTAATTGTACTGTTATTCCCTGAGTGAAAAATATTGGTGTCATCAGCAAATAACACAGAATGCTGTATCTTGGAAACCATATACATATCGTTTATATTCAAAATAAAAAGAGTTTAGGGCCTAATACTGACCCCTGGGGGACACCACAAACAATATCCAAACATGATGAGGAATAATCACCCAACTTAACAAACTGCTGTCTCCCACTTAAATGACTTTTTACCCATTCAAGCATTATTCCCCTGATACCATATCGTCCTAGTTTATTAATTAATATGTTATGGTTGATTGTATCAAATGCCTTCTTCAAGTCTATGAAGTCCCCTGCAGCATATTTCTTGTGATCTATAGCATTTGTGATTAGTTCTACTGCTTCAATTATTGGCAGTTTTGTTGATCTATTAGACAACACCGGCAATAATTCAATAAAATAAAATAACTGCCTGCTGACAACGTCTTGTGTGTTTGTGCTGAGGGAACGTGAGGTAGCGCGATGGCTACATGGGGATATTTTTTGCAGTGCAGTATGGTGTTTTATCTCTGAGTAATTTGGCAAACAGTGCGTGTACAGTAAGTGTTCTCGCGTGTACAGTAAGTGTTCTCGCGTGTACAGTAAGTGTTCTCGCAGTCACGGTTCCATTCAGCAAAGCTGAACAGTCACACTGTAATTAGACGTACTGAGTTGGAATCAACAAACCAGAGTTGGATAAGCAATACCAAGACAGGCCATTGTAATAACACGTGGATAAAATATACACAAGTGGGACATAGACAATCAAAACTGTTTCATGCCAGTTATTTTTTTCTCATATTTTGATAAAACTCTAATGAAATAATGACACACATTTTTTTTTAAACAAAGAGTTATCTAAAAACAAGACACACACATTAGTTATTTGCAAAATTTAAATAAATTTGTATATGTTGTTTGTTTACATACATTTTAAAATGTTTCATCATAAATGCGCTTTTTCAGTATGTGGCCATATGAAAAGGCCAACGATGTGAGATAACCAATTGTATTTCTTTAACAACAAGATAACAAAAATGCCATGGTGTTATACAAGCATTACCTTTACATTTCATATCGAATTCAGAATAATTAATGTACGTCAAATTACCTGACCTGATTTTAGACCTGCATGCATCAGTCATTGCAGTGAAATTATACCCTTGTCACTCATCAGTTTCAAACATTAATTTTGTACTAGGGCTGTGCGATTAATTGAAATGATAAATTACAATTTCAATTATTACACTCACACAATTGGCATAATTGTAAATAAAAATAAAAGATTATTAATACTCATTTTGAGCTGGTTAAATTTATATATTTGCACCTTTTTTGGACTATAAGCCGCTACTTTTTTTCACTTGCATTCAACCCTGCGGCTAATACAAAGGTGCGGCTTATCCATCAGATCACAATGGGGCGCACTATAAAGGAAGCGCAAGAGCGTCAGGCAGAGCAAAACAAACCAAGTGAGCCCGGATACAGTAGGAGAGAGAACGAGAGCGAGACAATTTGCGCCCTCATTATGGAAAAGAAAGTAACGGGAACCCGGTGCGGTAACATTAAAACACCTGCGGCTTACAGTGGGGTGCGCCTTATAGTTCAGAAATTACTGTAACTATAGTGTTTCAAAAAAATGTATTTGTCTAAATATGTTTTACATGTTTAAACATGTTCTTGTTTTGTACCAAAAAACAAATGATTGTCCCAATCATAATTGCAATTATTACCAAATTAGTCGTGATTAATATTTTCTTCATAATCGAGCAGCCCTAATTTGTACTGTACCTCCATGCAGATCTGGTAGAGCACAAGGCAAGCTGTGTGGTGGAAGAGACGGTATCTTTTCCATCCAAACTCTACAGTGTCCTCCTCCACTTCATGAAGGACTGAAACGGAGAAGCAGAAAAGCATAGATTTTAATTTAATTTCAATAATCCAGAATTAAAACACCAAATCTATATCGGAAGTGCGTGTGCATGCACCCTTGATCTTGTAGAAAGTCTCAGGAATGAAAGCCTGGATGGCTTTGAAACGCTCCACCACGAAACCCAGAGTGGGAAACTGGCAGCTGCCGTAAGAGATGAGCTGATCGGCCAGAGACTGCGGGAAGATCTTCTGTAGGCGAAGAGTTTGGAACCTTGTGAAGGATGCACCTGTATGTGTACAAAAAGAAATGCATTGAAGTCTAAAGGGTACTGACATATCATCTGAGGCATTACAGAATCTTGAACGGATCTTTGTCTGGTATCCTTCAGTGTGATAGTGTATGCGCCTCCTCACCTATCCGCAGGTCGAGCTCTTGGCGGACATCAACGGCATCACTGATGTTAATGTCTGGCTCTGATAGCGTCTCGCAAGCCCTCCGAATGGAGTTGGGGGTGATTTCCGAAAACTTTGCCCGAAGTACTTGCAAATTAGGCTTCACTAAAAAAGTATTTGTACCAACATATCAACGATATGCACATATTGGCAACATCACCTGAAGATGATGTTTGATGGTGTTTAATGCCACTGAGAGGAGAGGTCTAACAACCAAACATTGCTTGGTCACTTTTTGCATTGTTAAGCTTTCATTTAACCTTACCTGCTTTACAGACATTGATTATTTCAAAGCCAATGTTCTCTCCCTCTCTGTCACAGTCAGTCCAGATAATTAAGGCCTGGCATTGTCTCACCTCTTTTTCCAATGTACGCTGCATGAGAAGGAGAGGAAGGAGAGACCCAGTTTATAACAACTATTATGTACACACAATATCCCCGTCACACACAAGATAGAAACAGAAAGAACATGGAGTATAAGGCTCCATAATTTGCTTCAAAACAAAATATTATTTTGCTTTTTCGTAATCCCTCAAAAAGGTAAGGAGACATACCTTGACTTGTATCATGCCATCTGGACAATACTTCTCTATCTCAGCATCGAACAAAAGCACAGGATTGCAACTGTGCCTTTGGAAAGAAAATGTAAACGTGAAATTAACAGTTGCTTGCATGTAAAGCCTCACACTGTACAAACGAATCCCAACAGGGTCTAACAGGCAAGTGGGGAACATGTCCTTTCAAAACTTACCATTTCTGATAAAGGGCTTTAAATTCAAGAGCCAGTAAATGGCCTGAGACTGATGTCATTGCTACCGTCACATTCTACATATGAACATAAGGAAACAAGCGATTAGAGGGAGTATGCAAACAAAAGGAACAGACGTATGTATTTCACTGTGCAGGGTTTTACATTAAACATATTTGGGTGATGGCCCGATGAGCCATGTTGTGGTGGCACTGGCCCTGTATATTCATGATACAGTATAATACTTTAACTTTCATTAATTTATATTTAGCATGTTTATACTGTATTAAGCCTTTAACAAATATGACCTCTGTGTAGTTACTCTTTTTGCATGTTGTGGGTTATTTTGCAGTATAAATTCTTCTTCTTCTTTTTCCTTTCGGCTTTTCCCTTCAGCCACAGCGAACCAGTTGCCTCCATCTAATTGAAACTGAATATTTTACATTTGACAATCCTATTGTTTGCATTCAAGTGCCGAAATGGACTTGCACCAACATACCTGTCTGACCTGTTGGAACCCTATGTTCCTCCAAGGTCTCATCTAAAGTATTCTGACGAGCTTCTCCGAGCTGTTACTAAATCCAGGATGAAGCTCAGGGGAGACCGGGCTTTCAGCTTGCAGTGGTAGCCCCAAAGCTGTGGAACGAGCTGCCTCTGCCTATTAGGCAAGCCCCCACTCTGTAGGTTTTTAAATCAGGTCTTAAGACTCATTTTTACTCTTAGGCTTTTAAAACTCAGAAGTGACTGCCACATGTCTCTTAATATGCTTCGTTTTTAATATAATAATATTTTAATATAATAATGTTCCATGGTTTTTTTGTACAGCACTTTGGTGTCAACCTCTATTGTCTTAAAGATGCTATTTAAATAAAGTGGTATGGTATGGTATTTTCTATACTTTATATCTTGTTCAAGCCATTCCTTATGGAAAGATTTAAGACGACTCACAAAAAAATGTGCACATTGGGGTAAAAGGATCAATGACGGTTGATCAATTTAAGAGGATGAAACGTAAGCAAGTACATATTGATTTTTTTTTTGTATTTCATCTCATTATTTAGTAAATTCGTAGTGGCCCTGTCCGGCCAGTGTCAGTGAACTTCAGAGTTCGGAATGGCCCTAAACAGTCACGTAGTGGCCCCAAACAGTCACGTAGTGGCCCCTAGCCCCTTTTAATGTAGAACCCTGCTGTATTTACATACCTGGCCAAAGAGATGATATTCATACTCATAGATCTTATTAAACCTGGACAGTCCCTCCTTCTAAAAGAAACAAAAAATAAAATATCAAAGGGCATTAGTGATTAGGCATTATTATCCAAGTATTAAGTATAAATAAATATATCCTGAAACAAGAGTGAGGGTACATTGTCGGGCATAATAAAGTCAAATAAAACACAATAATAAAAAGTAGACATTGCAGTATATTTAACAGATTGGGGTAGATGGGTTACGTTACAGCCGTTACAGTATACAGTTCTGTATGAACTACAACCAAATGACATTATCTCTATTTTTAACATCCTTATTTTACGCATGACAACCACTCAAGGATTTATTTTTTTTTTTACCACCACTTATGCCTAGGAGGAGAGGGGTCCCTTGCTCAAGCCAGGGCACAATGACAGAAGCCAGCAAGCATTCGAGCATCTCTCCAACAACTAGTAGTAATTTTTACATTTTCGTCCGACTCAAACCCATAATCCTCTAGCTCTGAAGCACTAGTTGTTATAGATGAACTACTATCACTATGCAATAGTAATTTATTTGGCATACTAACCCGCATGGACCTGCCATTGGACATGATTTCGGAGATGCCTTTGGCTGCATCATTCTTCTCGGCTACGCAGAGGACCCGCTTGATCTGACCCCTCCGCATCATGTCCAATGTTGCTAGTGAGTCTCGCTCCGCAGAACGACACCTCAGCTGGATACGTGGCCTCTGCTGGCCCAGTCGAAGCAGATGTTTTGCGAGGAGTGTCACTATTTGCATGCCTGGCTGCTACTCGCATAAAGCAGCTTCTTCGCCGCTGTCCTTCCACTGTGTTAGCACGTTACCTAAAATGCTAGGTAGAGCGAGTACAAGCTTTAACCCGTTTGGAAAACGAAACCTGTCACCACGTCAAACTTCAACACTACTGTACCAGTAAAATAAAGGTTACCGTAGTCCAAATACATATCCCAAACTAAAACTTTCTTCGTGGCGTTTTTTACTGTTAACAAAAAAAGTTCACGTTGTTTACAAACTGCGCGCCCACCCGGCGCCTGTCAAACCATTTTACCGTATTACGTCCTGGTGTCGTAAAGTCATAGATTGGCGTAAACAAGTTGACCGAAAATATAAACACAAGTTTCCCTTGGAAAAACAGACTGACGTCTATCTGGGGAAAACGATTATATATTATATTATAATGTTTTCAATAATGTTGATGTAAAAAAGGTAATATGGTCACAAAACGGGTTTTGTGTATTTATTCCAACTGTAACGTTGCTCCATGTTACCCGAATGTCTACCGAAGCTGTCATCATTCGACGATGTTAGATATTAAATTGAGGGAAAACAATTAAATGTCGTAAAATTTAGCTCCACCGCGACTTCTGCTTGTGTGGAATTCTTGCATCGGATTGGTGGACGAGTCACCTGACTCGACTCCAAGCAGCTGGGTAAATATGGCGTCACTCTCACGGTACAGTGATGATGTCGCTCCTGCCTGCTAGCGGTGTGGTTGCTGGGCGCATCTGTGGATCAAACACGTCAACGTGATGGAAAAGGATACATGAAGAAAAGACGGAGAGCGCCACGTGATTTCGTTACGTCGATGCTTGACATTGCATGGAAGATCCGATGCTGTGGCCGGATGCAGAGATTGGCGATAGATAGATATATAATTGCTTTTGTTAGTAGGACGCTGACCTGTGTGCACGTCAAGCTTCATATGCTGTGGACTGAAACCCTGATGCCAAAATTGAACACTGGGACACGATTTCCACACAATATTGTGTATTTTTTTGGCGGACCCGAATGCCAGTGGACGATGACACCACAGTGATTAATGTGACTTTACATTGTTTATCTGCCTTTCATCCGCGCTCCCTGCCTGCTTGTTCATAATTCATAGATGCGCTGCACAGTGTGGTGTCTCTCATGCCTTGCTCAACAGTGTCACTATGATAGGTTCACCTGACGTGGTGGCTTTCACAAAAGAGGATGATGATGGTCAGACTTCTCCTGACCCATGGGCTATTCCAGAGGAGTTCTCCATTCCCCTCCACCCTCCGGCTGACTCCAACCCTTGGGCCAAAACCTCCTACGCTAAGTTCACAAAAGACTTCATCCTCATTTCGGAGTTCTCTGAGCAGGTGGGCCCTCAGCCACTCCTCACCATTCCCGATGACCCCAAAGTCTGTGGCACTTTTGATCTCAACTACTTCTCTCTGCGCATCATGTCAGTGGACTACCAGGCCTCCTTCGTGGGGCATCCGCCTGGCAGCGGATACCCTCGGCTCAGTTTTGTGGAGGACTCGAGGGTTGTACTGGGTGACTCTAAAGAGGGCGCTTTTGCCTATGTCCATCACCTTACACTGTATGACTTGGAGGCGAGGGGCTTTGTGCGGCCCTTCTGCATGGCGTACGTTTCAGCAGATGATAGGAAGATCATGTTGCAGTTTCAGGAGCTGTCTGTCCTCTTCTCAAAGGCCTCTGAGTGCTTGAAAGCTGGTAACCGCAGAGCCTTTGCCAAAGAACTCCAGAGGAAGCTTCGAGACCTAGAGTAAGTGCCTTCTTGAATCAGTAGAGCCTGGGTCCCCCTTTCATAGCTAGTAACGTTACATACACACACATTATAATAATGGATTACATTATGTACCAGAATTTCACCAGAATTTTTTTTTTTTAATTATTTAAAAAAAACTAGAGAATGTTTTTTCTGCAGAATGCTGAAGAGCTGATACTGAACTGAAATACACACATTCATGTGCAATTAATTTTAATAGGGAAAAATGTTCATTGCGACACTGGAAAAACAGCTTAATTTAAATCAGTGTTTCCCAAAGTGTACTGAGCCAATGCGCAAATTTTTCATTAGAACGGTTCAATTCTCGGGCCGTGCTGTCTTTTTCCGACAGGTCATTCCTAATCTCTCGCCCCGTTTGATGTCAATTCTTCAGCTGTCCTATTGATTAAAGGCTAAAAGCCCTAAAAATATACTTTGAAAATTTGGAATGCTAAAATATAAGGAATTTTTGGGAATGTGACAAATACATCCCAAAATGTCCTGAATGAGCCAAACAGTTTGAAGCTGGAGTGGTTCTAATTATTGGAGAAATGTTGAATCAGGTGGTATATATGTAAAACTTCTGCATTTGTAATGTTGTCATGGAAAATTGTGTAGATTTGGGGTATGTGGGGAAAAATGGTTCCCAACGTGTTCAGAATTTTGTGAATATTTTAATTAAAGTTGGAGCCGTTTCAGGCTGAGAAATGTGGACGGTCTTACATTTGGAAAAACAGCTGGAAACGACAACAACAATAAGTATAAATAATTTCGGTGCAGAATTATGTGTGAATAGTAAAGAACTAGAAATTAATGATTGTATATTATTAGGCCTCCCCTTATATACTCCATTTTCAAAGCAATTTGCTCTCATTAAGGCCACAGGTGAGCTCGAGCCAATTGCAAGGCACGCATACTAGACAAAGAACCATTCACATTTACACGTATGGACACAATATAGTCTGCAATAAAGCCAACAGGCATGTTTTTGGAACGTGAGCGCAGGCTGGACTACTTGGAGAAAACCTAGCAAGCAAAGGGGGAACTTAAACTCCGAAGGGCAAACTCCACAATGGAAGCTGGAGGATCTGAGTTTTCAGCCTCAATCCTCAGAATAGAGTGGCAGACATGCTAACTACTAGTCCCATTATCCAGTAACAATACTAAAACAGTTCTCCCTTTTAAGCTGGATTTCAAAATTTGACTGTGGTGACTCTAGTTAACTTATTTACAGAAAACAGCTCTGTCACATTTTGACCATGTTACGCTTGTCACACACAAGCATGCCACAAACTCTTCGCCTGAAAATGTTTCTCTGTTGGATGTTTCAGAGTGAACTCGCTCCCTCATATTTACAATTGAATTGGTAAAGACAGTCGTTATTGAACAAAACGTAAGCATTGTTTGACAACCACGCTTCCCCCCTCTCTTAGGTACACTCACTGTGTTCTGCAGAAGGAGGAGGGCCTTCAGAAAGAGGCAGGGCCTCAGTCCATGTACACTGCTCATGCTGTGGAAAAAGCCAATGAGCTAGCCAACGTGGAAAAGAGCATATACGAACATCGAGACCTTTTGAGACAGATCAGCTCATACCCTCATCGTCCCCGTCGGGACCCTCAGGCTGTTGCATGTCAGAAATGTATGAACGAGTGTGAAGAGCTCCTTGGCAAGTTTGCCAAGCTCGCTAACCCCTTGAATTGCACTGGTGCAGGGGAGAAGATAGGAGACAATGTTCAGGGACGTAATGGTCATGGAGGGGAAGTGGACATTGGCGAGGAAGAATATGAGCGTGTTAAACGCAGGCCGTCCTATACGCCACAGCTGATCAAAGCCAAGTCTGCAAAGTGCTTCGACAAGCGCCTCAAGACCCTCCAAGAGCTGTGCGATAACACCTTCTATGAAGCCACTGTGGAGCTACTGAAGGAGACGGAAAGGAGTTTCCGAGGTGACCTGTGCTACCTGCACACGCGTCGCTTGGACCGAGCCCTGCGGAGAAAGCAGAGAATAATTAACTTTCTGTTTGAGGAGGAACTCTGTGAAGATGACTATGATGATCTGGATGGAAGGGCAACATTAAGACCATTTTGTGCTGTGAACCATGCTGTAGACTCCAGACTCATAAATCCAGTACCTGTCTTACTTGGACCAGAAACTCCAAAGCATTTTGGTGCTGCCTCAGAAACTAGCCGTACTCGAGATCTCAGCCTTGAAGACAACCATCTCAAGCCCTCCTGTTTTGACCAGGAATTGGATACCCAGAAGTGCTCAGAGAAAACTAATGGAAACTGTACCAACCAAGCAAGTCCGAAGCCAGAAGTTCTGGATGCTGAGTCAGACTCGACTCCAGACTGTGACCATAAAGCTGATCTAGATGGTGAGAGCAACGGTGAATGGGTGGAGGCCGCTACTGATGAAGATGGGGCACCCAAGGCTTTGTTACAAGAAACCACAATGAACGAAGAATGCGAGAAGGACTCTAAGTTAGTTACGATGGATGCCGCCTGCTGTATGGCTCATGAAGGTTTTCTCGAAAATCCCCCTGACGGGGTGCCTCATCTCGCTGTCCACCTGCAGAATGCTCAAATCCTGGTGGTTAACCAGGAGCCCCAGGCCCTACTTCCACTCCAGGATGACTATGTTGTGGGATCCCCATGCGTAGAGAACCACACAGTTGGCCTCCTGGGAGATGCAGTGTCCCGTACCTCAGCCGACGGGTCTGATTGTACCATGAGTACATCTACTGGTTCTGATTGGACTGCCTCCCCTCTCAGCAATGGGGGGATGCTGACCCTGCGTCAGAAGAAGAAGGCTGGACAAGGGGCCTTGAGGTTCGTTCGACAGTACCCCTTTGCTATGCAGGCTCTGTGGTGTTTGCTTAGCGGTAGGACGCTGGTGGTGCTTGGGGCTGATGAGGCAAGGGTCCGTCGGCTGGTTTCTGCCCTAGCCGTATTTGTACCTGCTCCAGGAAAATGTGGAGAGCAAGTCCAGGCTTGGCTGTGCTGCCCTTTCACCCTTACTGACCTGCACAGGTGGAAACTTATTGGATTGCAAAGGTATTGTTCATCTTCCGTGTACATTTTTGATATGGTTTGGTCCGTATCATGTCAGGAAATAAGCAATAATGTTGACTTGTTTCCAAAGTAAAAGCAAATGTTTTATTTTGATTCAATGGACTACATGCCACGGAGGAGGCGGGACTTCCAACTTCCGGGTTTTCACCCATCAACTTTGTTTCCGTTTCCAGTTTGCGACGTGTGGGCCGCGTCCCAGTACTTGCGCTTCCGCATTTGTGCCCCTCGGTTGCGCGGTCCCGTCGACGGGTGCGAGGCTGCGAGTGTGTAGTGTCCGTCTCAGTGTCCGAAGCATTTCAGATAGCCCAGACGCCCTCCCGCCGATGAGCGGGAACGCGCGGTTGGGGGGCGCGAGTGTTGGAACGCGGCCAGCAGTGACCAGAAACGGCGCTGATGTGTAAAACTCGGAAGTCAGAAATCTCCTGTTCCCTAAAGCCTGTGTCTCACTAAGCGGCAAAGATTTGTGAGCGTTTTCGAATGTAGTGAATGTTGTTTTTTCATCAAAGTTCATTCAAGGTCGATGTTCGCCAGACATTCGCCAACAGTTTTAATGGTTGCATCCTCTTTTTTTTGTCAAGAAATTTGGAACTTGTTTAAGACTTTATTTTTCTTGTTGGCAAGAAATTCTGAGCATGTCATTTTTGATGAGCTTTAAACAGTGCACAAGTACATACCTTCAACAAAAATCCGGTTTATTGAGTGCAAACCAAGGTGTGACTAGGATATGTAAATATTTAAAAACCTCTCGCAATACAACCCTGAAGTAATTTTAGCCAATCAAAAGCCATTCATGTAAAAGTTTCAATTAACTACAGATGTGAATTGAGGAAATGAATACGTTATTCTTGAATATCAAATTTTAAAACTAGAGTTACATTAAAACATTTTCATTACAATAATATGTTCTATGCGGCACTACTAGAGTACACTTTGTGTTCTGATTAATATTGCTTTTGTAAAATAGCAATTATGTGACAAAATCCACTCGATTTTATCCATCTCACGTGGCGGCCATTTTGCAACTTGCTTTCGACTGAAAATGACATCACAGTTGCTCAGAGCTCAGGTAATAATCAATCATAGCTCAGCTTGCGAACGTCACATGACCAAACTTAGAAAACAGGTGCGCTGTGATTGGTCGTTACCTAATTTTGCATTCGATGATTGTTGAAAGTCGGATATATCCGAGTTGTTTTTCCCAGTTCCGACCTGAAAGCGTTCGAGGCTAAAGTAAACAACCAAAATGGCGGATAGTGATGAATTGTTTTTTATTTTGGTCCTCAAAACTCATTTTGACCTCCAGCAAACTTGCCTTTTTGCAATTTTGCTTAATTTATTGTCTTTTTCTTATTTCATAAGCATTTCAAACTGGTCAGTAGTTCATCGTATAATTTCATGCAGGGAGTTAGCGGAATTCTGTCACGTATGTTGAATATTTATGAATAAAGAAAGCTAACTAGTTTTATACTCGAGTACATTTATTTTTACCATTCACGGTCTGTGTTTCCATAGGGATCTCCATTGTAGAGTGAGTCACATTGACGTCGGGGTACTTTTTTTTTTTTTTGACTTTGCAAGTGGGATTTCTGAGTTCAAGGGGGTGTTCGGTACACACTTCCTGGTTTGAAGTCGGAAAAGTCCGACTTCCAACAACCCTCGAATACAGCGTAAGCCCTGAGCAACTGTGATGTTATTTTCAGTCGACAGCACATGTCAAAATGGCCGCCGACTGAGATGGATAAAAATGGATGGATTTTGCTGCTTAATTCATATTCCACAAACAGAATATTTATCAGAATGCAGTGTTTAGATTAGTGGGGATGCATAGAACATACTGTTGTGAAGAATTTTTGGGGGGTTGATTCCCCCTCTAAAGCTTAAAATGAAAGGCAAAAACGTATGTATATGGGACATTGAAAATGACACATTTTTGGAATACTTACTTTCTTGCAACCTGCAATGCTGTTTGCGGGCTATATTTGGGAATAATAATTTTCCTGTCTCACAGAGTGGCGTCCCCTGTGGGTTCCAGCATGCTGTACTCACTGTCCCGCTACAGCCGCTACATCTCCATCCTGGATGCCGACCAGAAGACCTTGCGCTGTCCACCTTATCGTGGCGAACTGCTGACCAACATGGCTGACCACCGCACCTACGTCCGCCGTGGCTCCACCTACTTCCTTCACATCCAGAGCACACTGTGTCATCTGGCGGCCAAGGCCTTTCTGTTCACCTTCACCCACCACCTCCACCTACCAGTCAACACTACAGAGGGGCCGGATGGCGTGGAGGCCCGACGCCGCTGCTTCCTACAGGAGCAGCTGGGGCTGGGAGAGGACGACAGGCAAATAGTTCTCTACCTCAGCCACCTGATCACTCAGCACTACCTGCACGCCGCTGACGACCGCAAAGCGGCAGCGCCTTTTTTTAATTTTAACTACACCACCAGCGTTTTATACAAAATCTGATCTTTTACAGGGAGTCTCCACCTTTTTGTTTTTAATGGACTAAAGATCATCCTGATCTTGAGACTGCGCGTTTTAATTTGACACCGAACTGCACTGGTTTTATTGTATTATCTTTGCGTATCTGCCTTGCTGTTTTTCCTCTGGTCCCATGTAGGAATCAAGGAAATAGAGGAGTGAATGTCAGCGAGCGGTTCAGTTGTGAAAGCACGTTACTCAAACATGCGCACATACTGTAATCCCAACACAGCAGAGAAATGGTCAATATTTGCCTATTACTGGCGTTACATTGCGGGAACAGTATTTTTATGTTTTTTTTTTATTATTGTAAATGAATTGGACACTGCTATATATGTACAGAGTTTTGGGGAGGTTTGAGACAAACTTCCATTATGCTGATATTCTGTCCATGAAACTTCATTAGCACATGCAAATTTCTTCTGCCTTTGTCAACTAAAGCTGTCTCACTGATGAGTTTTCAACCACACCCTCACTTCATTTGGATCCTGTAGTGGATGAGTTCTTTAACCCACATTCCTGTAGTAGCAATGTATTATCCTTGTTTTTCCAAGTGGACTTTTAACAGATTTCACTGTCAAAGTGAGTAACTTCCCCAGAGGCTGTTTGAAGCCCTGTTCAATTTGATCCAGTTGTCTACATGTGATTGTGCATGCCCTGAGAAATAAGTGATTACAAAAATATTTTCCCTTCAGGGGAGCACAACAGCAATGAAAAACCTGCTGATGTGATCCGCTGATGTGCATTTTTGTGGCATTTGACTACTAAACTTTCAAGCTATTTAACCGAATGTATTGAATTCAATTTCACTGTTGTCTTAAAGGTGTGAGTGTTGTGGTGTCAGCATGAGACCGTCTTGTGCCACAGTGAAATATTATATTGGTAATGTTTCTGCTTTATCATGTGTGAAAGAGTTCTTATGGACAGGAAGTTTGGGGTGAGGAAGGATTAAGTGTTCTTATAAAACCTGATTTACTGTTGCCTGATCGGTGGTGTTGGATGTAATCACAAAACTCGGCATAATTTTTAACTATCCGATTCCACAGATGAATCTTGGAAATCTGAAATCGGCCATTGAAACCAATCTACAGAAGATTCTTCTCTAATACACTTTTTTCCCCCCTTGCTAATTATGTGGTGTTGCTGTTATTCCGAATCCTGTATGTAACTGTAGATGTGACTGCATGTGGTTAAAGGTCATGGTGGGACTGCTGTTCCTTCTGTTAACAATGGGGAAATTAGCTTAAATGCATTTGTTTGTGTCGCTTCACTGAACTAGAGAATTTAGAGCAACATTACATTTCACCTGACACTTTGTACCCCCCATTCGCAGCATGTCAAATGTTATTAGCAATTTACCCTGTAATGCAAAAAAGTGAATGTAATCTGACCAAGCCATACCACAGTGATCTTAACATGTAAACACTCAGTGTCCTTAAGTTACATCTGCATGATGTCTGTGCACATTTTGTATCACATCGTGAAGGGGGCAGTGTTATCTATAGCTTGGTTTGTTTTAAATGTCTCATATTGATCTACATGCTTTTAAGTCATTTTTCCCATTAAATTATTTAAATCCATTAACATTTTTGCACTTAACGTTTGGTTCACACAGGAGTTAAATGAGTCATCTTACCCTGATGCTCACTGTGATATTGAACTAATGCAACCGACAGATCATTAAACATGAAGTACTCCGAGAGGCTCGTGTTTGTGTGACTTGCTTCCGTGATGACGTGTGAGCTTTTGAGGCAGCATGAATAATAAATCATCGGGGAAAATATCTTATTTTTCTACAGGAGCTGCAGGAAAGCTGCTCTTGGTGGCAGGCTACTGTAAGAAAGTGGATCATTTAACAGGTGGAACAGGAAGTCAATCTGAATTGTTTTATTCAAATCATTACAACAAAAGGAAGTTTTAAAAGCAAAATCACTTCACACCCAGCCCTCTTTTAATGAAATAAAACATGTCACACCGGAAACAATATATTTAAAGACAACTTCCTCCTCAGAGGTACTGACGATAAAGGTTTTAGACAGTAAAACAGCTGTTATGAACACAAGACAGCCCCTCTCAGTGTACTTTGAGCCATATAATGATTGCTGGGAATGATGCTGACGATAATAAGGAATAGTTTCTGAAGCAGGTGGTGAGATGCATGACAACAAAGTTGGAGGACGGGCAAGTCATTATTTCCTGCACTTAACCAGAACATCCTCTGCATCCACAGTGGGTGCACTCGATGATCCTTCCCTAGAAAAGACAACAAGTCAAAAAGAGTACATTTGGTGAGAGTGGTCTTAAAGTAGTATAATCAAACAGCAACAATGTATTCACTGAAAACAGTTCTCTATCATTTGAAAGTTAAGTCTATGCAGATGGGCCTCTGAATTTTGTCTGTACCACTACTGAAAATATACTTGCAAATGCACTGAAAGAAATGTCAACAACATTATTATTATTATACGAACTGCAATGGTATTAGTGAAAATCCGGAAACTCTTTTTTAAAACTTACAACTTCCAGTTTGCTCTTTGGAACTCTGCAAATACAGTTAGTCCCAAAGTTGGTGTCTCGTGTTTGGATGCAACGCAGACAGCACAGGTTCTCGTAGCCCTGCTTCTTCCACTTGGCAATCAAGTTCTTGTCAGCGTAGCCTTCCTTTATGCAGTACTCATACAACTCTGCCAGGGGGCGCGCACACACACGCACAAAAAACAACACACATTTAGTTGACATCGAACACACAGTAACAAATATATTATGTTACAAGCAAAGCAAACTTTAGTACAATTGACAGAATGAGGTGCAAGTACTATTCAAGCCGAGAGTAAAGTAAAACTTTGCACTGGGTGAACTCGGAACGCTGTTACATCACAAGATAAATATGGTTTTCCTTACCTCTGCTGATGGCTTTTCTTTTGAAGAAGAGGTCATAGATGTATCGACTCCGCTGATGATGCAGTCTGAAAATTGGCCAGAGAGCTTCCACTTTCCTCTTACCCTCATGAGGTTCAGTTTCAGCTGAGAAGCATAAAATACAATGAGAATATGAATGTTCGGCATATCGAACGGTAGATAGCAATTTATTTCGATTGCAATATCTCCGCTAGGCCGTTCGTTACAATGATTGCTAAATTATCTCGTTTCGGCTTACCTTCCCTCATTTTCTGATCTAGCTCATCCAAAGTAGGTTCAATGAGCTCCCAGCCGTCTGGGGGTGGTTTACGACTTCTCTTAACTTTCGGCATTTCCCTACACTTTGTCCAACTCCAAACAAAAGCTCCTAATGTTTTCTTTTTTGCGTAGCGAACAGGTTTCGGGCTCTTGAATTAGCCGTCACCGGGGTCCATTGAAAGCGCGGCTCATATTTGACGTCATAGCACCGTTTTATTTTTTTATTTATATTTCCTTTTAGTCATCTTTCGGACTAACTTCGTATTAACTTATTCTCAAATTTAGGTCAGTTTACAGACATTTTATGAGACAAAATTGGCGCAAATAGCTTGCTATCATTTTCGTGACGTTGCATCACTTTAGGCCACGAGTTGAATGCCGTCAAGAAAACAAAAATACCTTTTGTTTTGTTTTGTATTCGTAACTCGTAATATACAAATAAGTAAGTCAAACCTTGCGGGGGAAATACTAATATATGTTTCCTCCCAGGCAGAATTGTTTGACATAGCTCCGTCCATTTTTCTTTTTCACTTTTAAGATATTTGAACAGGCATATCCTTGGCCACAACTCGTCACTGCTGCTGGATTGTGTTGCTCTTCTCTGAGATTAGCCAGCTGACAGCTGTCTTCGCGGCCTTATGTATTTTGTTTATTTATTTATTTATTGTTAGTGAGGTATTTATATACAATATTGAGTTCTCAAAATGCCCAAAGGAGGTAGGATGGTTGTGTATTGCTCAGTGAATTCCCATATATTTTTCCATACTGTATTAGCACGCGTTAGCCACTCTAAAACATAACGATTGTCAGTGAGCAACCCACTGATGGGATCAGTTTGCGCTTCTGTTCGTTTAGCGGCGTTATAACATTAGACCGATGTAAATCACGTTTGTTTTAGAGATGCGTCTAATCGATTGTCGTCTTGCGAATAGTAAACAGGGTCAATCTGTTCACGCCTGTCATCTTCACTGTAGGTAGGAAAGGTGGCCACAAGGGTCGCATGCGGACATACACAAGTCCAGAGGAGATCGACGCCCAGATGAAGGCGGAGAAGGAGAGAAAGACGGTAATGTATGCAAAACGATGTATCACCCATTGGCGTGATGTATATAATATTTCCTCCTCCTATGCCCCTCTCAAATTTGTGGGGGATAAATTGATTTATTTATTGTGATATTCTTACAGCAATAAGTCATTAAAAAAGGGAGGGGGGGGGGGGTATTATACCATAATCATACCATGCAAAGTTGGTAGGGCCAAAAGCTCTCATACCAAACAAAGGTACCAATGTAATTTAGTTTTCTTGTATAAGGTCTTCTTTATAACCAAATCTGGTAAAGTTGCGGCTGCAAGGGACCAAATGCCAAGCATTCACTATATTGGATTGTGCAGGTGAAACGTATTTTAAGCCTTGGTGGGGGAACGTTCTGTTGTCATGAGAAAACTACTTGTAGTTGACTAATGTGACTGTGACTTGTTGCGTTCTATATTGTTTTTGTCAGGATGAGGAGGAGGGTGCAGCTCAGAATGACCTTGCGGAGAAGTTACAAGCATCAGGATCAGATGATAGTGATGATGATGACGGTTCACAGGTACTTCCACACAAATCTTTTTGTTTGTTTATTTGTTTTTTTGGTACATTTTAAGAGTGCACTCTGAGCTGTTGTAATGTGTTTGCAGAGGAAGAGAGTAGGTGTGGAGGGCTTGATAGAAATTGAGAACCCCAACAGAATTGCTCAGAAGTCCAAGAAGGTGACACACATCGAGTTTGATGAGCCTAAGCAATTGTCGAGGAGAGAAAGGTGTTTACACTCATGTCAGCCAACATTTTTTTGTCCCAATAATGGCACATACTGTAAGTGAAGTGAAGTGGCATGCCATACCAGGGCAGGGCCATCAATTTTATTTACTAAAAGTATTTTCCTGGAATGTTGAAAAATGTGAAGTTGTATCTTAGGTTTGAAATACATCTTTTGTGGTGCCAGTCCTGGAACTTGTCTGACACACCGTATACATTTTTTTTTTAGTTTAACTTGCATAATGCTGTAATGTTGTACGTACTAAATACAAAAACAAATGAACATTTTAGCTTTATGTTTACTGTACACTCTTAATAAATTTTCACATAAATTAAAACGTGCTTTTCTGACTTTACGTATGAGAAGAATACGTATCCGTTAATTATGTTCTATGTACCGTATAAAAACTTGGGGCAGGAATAGAAAAAAAGCCAGAGGCTCAGAACTACATGCACGCATTAATATTATTCAGTAGGGGTAGAACTCTTTGAATGTCTCACGATGCGATTCCGATTCAGATTTTGGGTGTGCGATTCGATTCAGAATCGATTTTTGATTCAAAATGACTTAATTGACAATGATTTTTGCTTCAATCTATAGATGAGCATGGAATTGTAATGATCTACTCCAGTCTGACTCGCTAATGCTAATTAGCGCGCTACTCGCGGCACTTTTATCACTCAAAAGATTGGCTCCACACTGCAAAAAAACAACTTTTATTGGAATAACTTGATCGTGACTTTGTCCTTCTACTCTCTAATGTGGCTACAACTTAACAGTGTATTAGACCGCGTAGAACCACAGTGCCCCTCAGTGGCCAAACCGGGTACATGAACAGCGCTCCAAATAAAGGCACACACAGACTAAGGGCAAGGCAGTATAAAATAATTTAAATAAAATCGATTTTGGAACATTTAAAATAGATTTTGAATCATACTAAATGAAAATTACAATTCTTATGAGAATAAATTTTTGGGCACACCCCTATTATTCAGTGTTATCGTGTAGCTTTTTTTAACGGCATTGTTCATTTGAAATAAAAAGTACAGATGCTCTGGATTTTGTACTGTTACTTTACATGTGCACATTAATATAATTCAGTGTATAGTAGCTATTTTGTACTGCATTGTTACTTTGAAATGAATAACAAGTACAAATGCCCTGGATTTTGTACTGAAAATATCAACACATACAGAACAGGTCAAAAGTTTGGACATACCTTCTCATTCAATACATTTGCTTTATTTTCATGACTGAACATTGTAGATTCTCCCTGAAGGCATCAAAACTATGACAACTAACGAAGACATTTGGAGTTATGTACTTAACAAAACAAGGTGAAAATAGTAAATAAATACATAAAAATGTTTTTATTTATCTGAAAATTCAGACTTATAACTGAGCCACTGCATTTAACACACAGGTTGCAGTCCATTTCCATGTTCCATTAATATAACATTCTTCCATGCTTAGTGTGAACCCCAACCCTAAGTAAGACTGTATTTAAAGTATAACGTGACCAAAGTTCGGCCTTAAGGTCTATAGGAATTACTTTATTTTTCAGGTGAAGACTAACATAATTGCAGTATATCTAAATACTGAATAGTTGATTTCTTTGTGACATTCAGTTGAATTGTTAAACGTTTTAATGTATGTATTGTTTTCCACCTCCGTGTGCACGCAGAGAGGAAATTGAGAAGCAGAAAGCAAAGGAACGCTACATGAAGATGCATCTCGCAGGGAAGACGGACCAGGCCAAAGCAGACCTCGCCCGCCTGGCCATTATCAAGAAACAGAGAGAAGAAGCAGCGAGAAAGAAAGAGGAAGAGAAAAAAGGTATGTTGTTTTCATGGTAAAAACATATGCATGTACAATGATGCCTTGAGATACTGTGCGAGTGAGCTGACTTCAAATTTGTTTTTAGAGATGAGCCGTCGTGTGACTGATTTGTATTTATTTATTCATTTTTGCTTTGACTTGCGAACCAAAATTCGAGATAATACCACATTATGGTGGCAGTGGACTCAACTCACTTCACAAAGTCAGTAAATTGTTTATTGCTACTTCCAGGGGAAAAAAAATACAATTTTGGTGGAAGCTGGAATGGATTAATAGCATTTTAATTCATTTCAATAGGAAAAGATGATTTGAGAGGTTTTGGGTTACAATCATCAACCAATTACATTTATCTCAAGGCAAAACTGTACATATAATCAAGAAATAGTAAATAAGACTTGGAAGTCATTTGCATGCCCTTATCCATTTTTTCCCCTTCTTGCAGCAAAAGAGGCAAAAGAAGCAGCAGCAGCAGCGGCTAAAGGATTAAATTCCCTCTCACTAAAATGATGCAGAATATATATCGGAACCATTTCTCCACTTTTATGGACTGACGCAGTATGAATTAGACTATTTGGGGGAGAAAAGTGCTATGAAGAATATTCTCCCTGTGGCGCATTTTGGCATGGAATAACGGGCAGATTGGTAAAGCTGCAGCTGGTTCACATACAATTGGAATGAAGCCTACGAGCTTTTACATGATATGAATCACACTGATCATTGTACAATATCCGCTGGCGCTATGTTTCCTTTGGGTTTTACACTGTATATAACTGAATGATGGAAATATTTCAGAATAATATGATAAAACTATTCAAACACATATTTCTTCATTCAGACTCAAATTGTGATAGTTGGTTCTTTTTGTTGTTGTCGTTTTTTCCAGAAATTGTGGCTCTTCCGCAGAATGTGCTTTCGTCTCGCCTGGGGAAAAATGTTCCTGTTGATAGCTGGCTCAATCAATCTGCAAAATCAAGTTGATTCTTATATGGTCACTCGTCACTTCAGTTATAAACAGAGATATGGTCAAAAGGTCACGTTCAAAAACTGGATTACCTTAACTCATTCACTGCCATTGACGGCTATAGACGTCAAAAATTCATTTTAACTTTCTATCAGTTTAACATTTTTCCTACTTTTGTTAACAAGAGTATGAAAACCTAGATTTTTTTTTATTGTACTAGAACATACATACGATTAAAAATGGTAGTCGCCCCTAATTGTAAATATTTTTTTCTTTTAAAAAAAAAAAGTTAAAAAATTGGAGAAAAAAATATTACAATTATTTAATTTTATTTTTTTTTAAAGAAAAGATTATTAAAAAATTAGGGGTGTCAGGTGATTAAAAATTGTTATCGTAATTAATCGCATGACTTAACTAGTTAACTCACGATTAATCACAATTTTATATCTGTTCTAAATGTACCAACAAAAAAAGTCTAGGTTTAACATAAGTGGAAAGAAATGTTAAACTAACAGAAATTGTTAAAATGAATTATGACGTCTATAGTCGTCAATGGCAGTGAATGAGTTAATGCCTAAATGTATGTATTTGATAATTGTTGTACACTATACTAAAGTGTACAGTGTAAGTTTCAAGTCGAGCTGAAATGGCAAAAGTAAAAGTAGTGCCCTTTCAGCATTTAGAATGAACACCCAAAAAAGGTTTATGATCATGTTTATAGTGTGCAGTCATACCACAGATCTCTATTTTTTGGTATTTTTGTTTAGCCAGATGTGTGTGTGGGGGGGGGGGGGGGGGGATACGAACCATGACGAACTTCATACCACTATTAAAAGACAGCAATACATAACCATATTGTAAGAAAATGTTATTCAGACCGTGTCAATCAAAACACCAGGAGTATAAAAGTTGGGGTTTTGCATTGCATTTGATGCGTTATAGTCTCTAATCTAGAGTGGCGGAAAGTAATTATGTACAAATACTTGGTTACTACATATATCTGTAGCTTCTACAACTTACATTGCCAAAATAGACTTCTTACTTTTAAAAACTACAAATGTAAATTAAAGACAGTAGTAGAGCAAAGTCAATGAGTGAGTTTGTGAGTTTGACAGCTGCAACAAATTCAGAGACGCAAAATTACCCCATTTATGGCCTTATTTAATTAAGAGATTTTTATATTGTCGGCTTCAAGAATGATTCGTGTTTTCTGTGCCCGCCTACGAAACCACCTTACCCTAACACCAAATTAGATTTGATGAAAAAGTGTGTTTTTCGTTTTTTGTGATCAAAATTGGTATTTTATATAATCTATCCATTTCTCTGAACCAGGTATCCTCACAAGGGCAGGGAAAAAAAACACATTTATACTTTTGTGCTCAAGTGCAGGTGGGGTGAATCAGAGTCAGAGCTACTTTTAGGAGTCGACCCCTCGCCGTTTGTAACCCGAATACCCCCGTAGTGGCACGTGTTTGAAAACACGCCGGGTGGCTCTCAAGTGCATTAACTGCAAGTATGAAGACTAACGAAGAAGAACTAGGCATGTGATTGGTCCAAACTTTGGCGGACTTTTACCCTTCGTCACTAGTATGTTTCCCCCTCCCTCCAGTCCTTCTACCCCGTGATACTAGTTTTGCTTTTGACAACGTCAGTCATTTCTTGTCTTCTTGGCGGGTGAGTTTAGCGTCGACTAAACATTACATTGGCAGGACAATTTTGAGAGTTAATGTTTATATCTGCTCATAGTTTTGTTTTACACATAAAAAAAAAACTTTTTGACGATCTGCTTTAGCCGTGTGAATTTCGCATTTATTGCAACATGGCAGTCGTGTGTGTTAAGGATACGGTTGGTTAGCAGTTATTTTAAAGTATACACGTTTGTTTGTTTTTAAGTGATGGTATATTGATTTACAGCTTCTTGACTATTACGTGCAGTCGATTGTAGGTCGGTCTACAGAAATGAAAAGGCAGTCTTCATTTTATCTGACAGGAATTTGACTTGTCCCAGTTTTAATGTAAATATTTGGTGTTGTTTTTGTTTTTTTAAAGTATGGTTTAAAAAAGTATATGTACAAGTTACACAAGACATCAGTTAATGCGCATAAAATTGTTTCTAACTCGTATTTGCTTTACCCGTGCAACGGTCCAAAGTTTACCAAATGGTGGAGCCTGTGCTGTAATAGGCAACTTTCAAGCGTTTGATTCTCAGTGAATATTTCCTTCAAATAACGGTAACATCACTATTTATAGCACTTTCTTTTCTTTTTTTTTAAACTGTAACCTTTTTCACAATAAATAATGATAGGAGTTCTTGTTGCCTTATCAGCCAATCACAAAATCATGCAGACATGAGATTTTGTGCTTTGGCTGTGTTGTCACAAAACCTCAGTTGAACTTATTAAAAAGAAAAGAAAAAAAGTTTAACCCTTTTCGACTCATTTATCCATTTATTCATTTTTCGATCATCATGACAAGGTTGGCATTTTCATATTGCATGATGACATCACTGATTCTTATTCCAAATTCATGGATAATGAATGGAATGTATCCTCTTGTTTAGACAAGCACTGTGCAACAACAACCATGTCTTTAACAAATGGCAACAATGTCAGTAAGGAAACATGGGACTCACACAACAAGATGATGTTGGAACCTCTGGCTGTCAATGACGCTGAGGTCAGTGTTTTATGTAAATACTACATGTTTTTGATTACTGTGATATTACTGGCAACCCGTTTTAAAGTACTGTTTAGACAGTGTATTTGTGTAATTGACTGTAAATGGTGCTGTCAAGATTATTATTATTTTTTAAATATTTTGTCTTGCATGGTGTTTATGTGGATGCACTGTATTATTTCATTCACTGTCCAAATCACGTGTCTTAATGCTAGGTAGTGATTGGCACTATTTAAGGGGCAAAATACAAAACAAATCCATACAACTGCAGCAATAACAACCCCTTTGTGTATGGAGTTTGTGTGACAGATTGCTGTGTCACATCTGTGTTTCAGGTGTTCTCTATCATTAAAAAGGAGAAGCACAGACAGACGTATGGGCTGGAGCTGATTGCTTCAGAGAACTTTGCCAGCAGAGCAGTTCTAGAAGCTCTGGGGTCTTGCATGAACAACAAGTACTCTGAAGGATATCCTTGTCAGAGGTATGGCAATAAACATATTTGTGAAATTCAATAAAAAATCGGTTTCATATTCACAATGGTCTCAATGTAGGTACTATGGTGGCACTGAGCATGTTGATGAGCTGGAGAGACTCTGCCAGAAGAGGGCGCTAGAGGCCTATGGTCTGGACTCTGACAGATGGGGTGTGAACGTGCAGCCATATTCAGGTAACATTTATTCATACAAATAAGGTTTAACATCTCAGATAAGGTGGACAAGTGGAGAGCACATTTGCTGCTCAGTTCTGAGGTATAGGGTTTGAATCTGGGTTTGCTTGTTGTTTGTGTGCTTGCATGAGTTTTCAGTTTGCACTCGGGTTCTCCCACACACTTCAAAAACATGCTTAATTGAATACACCAAATTATCCATAGGTGTTAATGTCAGTCAGCTGGAATATGCTGCAGCTCACCTGTGGCCCGAATATTCTTAATGTCCTAATAGTCGGCAAATGTCCCCTTTGTGGGTCGAATAAAAGTTATCTTGTATTATCTTATCTTATGAGGATAAGCAGAACAATGGCTGGATGGAATTGAAATGGAGTAAGAAGAAATGTCTTTACTTCTCCGTGTAGGTTCTCCTGCCAACTTTGCTGTTTACACAGCCATTGTGGAACCACATGGTAGAATCATGGGCCTGGACCTTCCTGATGGAGGTCACCTGACACATGGCTTCATGACTGAAAAGAAAAAAATCTCTGCAACGTCCATGTTCTTTGAGTCCATGCCGTACAAGGTGATCACAAACATTTTTTTTAATAATAACGTTTAATAAGTAAAATTTCAAGCAGGCGCTGTTTTGAATTGTCACGTTGGCTATTACAAAAAACAAAACAAGCAAACACCTTACGCCATGAAAACCTGAGAATTATTTGGACAATTAAATTTTTGTGGTTTTAATTTTCTAAACCACATGGTATTTTCAAAAGGATATGTCAATCTTCAATAGCCTCATTGTCCTCTTGATAGGACTGTATTGTGGCCCTCGTTTTACTCTTGTAATGCAGTACTATCAAGAGGAAAATGAGGGCCACCAGACCCAAAAACGAAGATCTGACGGCAAGCATCAAGAAAGCAAGGTTTCCAAGACCCGCAGGCAATGCCACGGCGCATCGAGGCAGTGATTAAGGCAAAGGGAATCCAACCAACTATTGAAGGTTGACGTATCGTTTTGAAAATATCATCCATCCAACCATCTTTTCTTTCCCATGCAAATGATTGGGAAGTATGCATGGGTGATTTCTCAACATTATTCAAATTTTTTGACATGCTGTTTTCATGGGTTTTATGAGCTAGAAGCCCCAAAAATTTAAAAATAAACAAATAAATACATAAAATCACTTGAGTTGTGGGCCCTGAATCTATAATCTGTTTAAGTTTGACTTTTTGAATGGAATTACGGAAATTATGCAATTTTTGGGGGATATTCAAATTTTTTGACCAGCACCTGTACATGACGTGTTGCTGGTGAGTTGTTGGTGAGACAGAGTGTTCTGGTTTCAGGTGAATCCCGAAACTGGTTACATTGACTATGATCGACTGCAAGAAAACGCTCGCCTTTTCCATCCCAAACTCATCATTGCAGGTTGTCTACCATATCCACTGGCATGCAATGACTTTAAATGGTTACGTTGTGAAAATTGTTATGCTTTTAAGCTAATGTCAAGTTAATTACTAGGGGTGTGCCAAAAAATCAATTCTCATAAGAATCACGATTCTCATTTAGTACGATTCAGAATCGATTTTGAATGTCCCAAAATCGATTTTATTTAAATTATTTTATACTGTCTTCCCTTTGTTTGTGTATGCCTTTATTGGGAGCGCTGTTCATGTTGTACCCGATTTGGCCACTTAGGGGCAGTGTGGTTCCACGCGGTCTGATACACTGTTAAGTTGTAGCCACATTAGAGAGTAGAAGGAAAAAGTCACAATCAAATTATTTCAATAAAAGTTGTTTTTTTGCAGACGTTCTTTTGAGTGATAAAAGTGCCGCGAGTAGCGCACTAGTTAGCATTAGCAAGTCAGACTGGAGTAGATCATTACGATTCCTTGAACATCTATAAATTGAAGCAAAAATCATTGTCAATCAAATCATTTTGAATCAATAATCGTTCTCAATCGAAAATTGATTCGCACACCCAAAAATCGGAATCAAATTGAACCGTGAGACATTCAACGAGTCCCACCCCTACTAATTACATTGAATTTAAATTGTATTGACAGTTCAGCCACAGTTGGACATTTTCCCACGATATTTTTGTGCGGTGTGCTAAAAGTTTTAGTGTATTATATTTTAACAGATTTTCTTTTGAGGAGAGGAAACCTTTCGCACATGATCACACAAATGCAAATGTAATTCAGACAGATGTTTCCCCTTTTTTTCCCCATAGGAACGAGCTGCTACTCCCGAAACATCGACTACGCCCGCATGAGGCAGATCGCGAATGAGAATGGCGCATATCTGATGGGAGACATGGCGCACATCAGTGGACTGGTGGCCGCTGGAGTCGTGCCTTCACCCTTTGACTACTGTGACATTGTTTCCACCACGACGCACAAGACGCTGCGCGGCTGCAGGGCTGGACTGATATTCTTCAGGAAAGGTCAAATCTCTTTTGTCATCAAGTGTTTGGAGTTTTCGAGCATTCAGTTTTATTCTCGTCTGTTCTTCTTCAGGTGTGCGCAGCGTGGACGCCAAGGGGAAGGAGACTTTGTACAATCTCGAGTCTCTAATCAACCAGGCCGTCTTTCCCGGGCTGCAGGGTGGACCACACAACCACGCCATCGCAGGTCCTCCACAGTATTCGACTTTACACTTTGTTCTTCTCTATTTTATGTCAGTAGCTGTTTAATACGTTTGTCATTCATTCTTTTCGTTTCAATTGGCAACCCAAAAATCACAAAAGTGACTCATTTGGATTGTAATTTAACACCAAAACATGTCTCACAATTCTGTTTTAGCCCCAGATCAAAAATGCAAAATGGGGTTTGGGGGAGCGCAGGACTGTAAAAATCAGTCTCATGTTATCCAGGACAAAAGTGTTTGAAGTGGATGTTACTGTCATTGACTTGCATTCTGCGTGATGCTTTTACAACTGTTTGTGTGGCCGGTTGCATTGTTTTCATCTCATTCATGTCTACAGGGAACAACAAAACATGTAGACTACTAGATTTGGGGGAAATCTCTTCAAAACCATCATTATTTAGATTCTTCGTTTGGCCAGTATGTAATGATAATGTGATAAACTCTATTGCACAGTATGTCTCTGTTGACTGATTGTAGTGGCTAACAAGCCAGATGTTATTATTAATACTTATTAGCAAACTTGCAAAAACGACTACATTAACCCATTAAGGCCGGGAGCGCGCAAACGTGTTTCTACCGTTAAAGCCAGCCGGGAGCGCTACTGCGCTTTTCTCCCTTTAAACCCAAGGAAGCGGATATGTCATTTTGTTTTGTTTTGACTAATTCTTGGTCTCTACGCCGATGAAATGCATCCGAATATACAAGAGAGGGTGACGTGGGCCTCGTATCGTCCTGGAATTTTATTCGAGCGTTTGTGGCTGACGCAGATTTGCGGGCGTTGTGAAGTAAATGGACTTTGAATCAGTGTAACCAGTCGACAGTGGCATATTGTTAAGAAATATGTTTGCAGAAAATGAGGATGTTGAAAATTTCAACGACTTTTTGTAACGGAATGGAAGACGAATAATTACCACTAGATTCCCAGAGGTTATTACAACTGCGCTCCAGTATTGAAGGTAAATTTACCTGCAGATGCTACATTTGTTTAATAAAATATAAAAATAAAATAAAATATATATATAAGGGGTGTGAATTGCCTAGTACCTGGCGATTCTATACGTATCACGATTCATAGGTCACGATTCGATACCGATTAATCCGATGCTAATCTATAAATTGGCTATTGCGATTTTTTTTCCTCACTATATATATATATATATATATATATATATATATATATATATATATATTAGGGGTGTGAATTGCCTAGTACCTGGCGATTCAATTCATAGGTCACGATTCGATTTGATCCCGATTAATCCTGGTACGAATCTATAAATTGATTATAGCGATTTTTTTTTTTTTACTCAAATTTAGAAAATACTAATCAGTAAACTTGTACATGTATACTGTAAGATTTGTATGTTAATGTCATTATTTATCTGAAAATTCAAGCTTATAACTTAGCCACTGCATTTAACAAACAGGTTGCAGTCTGTTTCATGTTTGAACAGCATTGAAATCAAATATTAAGGCTTAATGTTCCATTAATATAACATTCTTCCATGCATAATGTGTGAATCCTAACCCTAGGTAAGACGTTTTGTTGAATATTCCCATAAAAATCGATTCGGCCGCATATCGAATCGATTCGAGAATCGCAATATATATTAAAGGTTTATAATAATAAACTTATATTAGTGTGAACGCCACAGGTGTATTTTTTAAAATGTTTTGGGAATTATGTTTCCATCTGCTTCAGGAGCTGATATATCAATAATTTTTTGATATTGTTGAATTTCCAGGAAAGGTTTTCGGGGGTTGACTCAAAAGTCACCCATAGGTTTTAGAGGCATGTTTTGGCAGTCGCTTTAGGCCTCAATGGGTTAAGTGATAATATCAAGCTCAGTTTTGTAGTTTTTAAATTTCGTATTTTTAGCCTAAAATAGTATTTTATTTTTTATTTTTTGTGTTTCATTGCCAATTTAGATTGACAATTCAAAATGCAAAGAACAAATGATTTGTGGAATTTGCTCAACTCTGCTCATTTGACTTCTGCATTTGTCATGTCTCCAGGTGTTGCAGTAGCACTCAAACAAGCCATGACACCAGAGTTTAAAGCTTACCAGATGCAGGTTCTTGTCAACTGCAAAGCTCTGTCTGCTGCCCTGATTGAGCATGGCTACAAGATTGTCACTGGTAGGTGTCACCGAATTGCTGACCATCATGCAGTCACCTTTGCGATCCCTCTCCCCTCATTAAACCACCATGGCTTATTATCAAGCTTGACCAACCCTGGTCCTCAAGGGCCGAAGTCCTGCAGGGTTTAAATGTTTCCTGTAATCGGCTCATCAGCAAGCAATGCAGAAGCCTGATAACGATCGTGAGCTTTAGAATCAGGCGCGTTGGAGAACGCAAACATCTAAAACCGCCTGCTTGGAGGAGATAAAGGCTTTGGATGAGTATTGCTTGTTGATGCCTGTACTATACATGTCGACATTTGTTCTCCAAATGTAAAGTGTGTTATAAATAAAATCTATTAGCACCCCCGCGGGAGGTGTAACAGCCCGCAACTAGTGAGCCGGCAGAGTTGGGAGGGTTACTTTTAAAATGTATTCCGTTACAGTTACAAGTTACCTGCTAAAAAATGTAGTTAGCAACGTAATCAAAAATACCATAACATTAAAGTAATGTAACTTGATTACTTTGGATTACCTTTTGATTACTCTATTACCGAGTATGTTCATGAAGACAAAAAAAGAAATATCACTACTATATATATTCTATACAATGTGCCCCTGCTATTTGCGGGTGATAGGGACCCGGGCAGCCTACAAATAGCAAAAATCCTTGTGTAATTAAAAAGCATGTAGGCTATAGATTGATTGATTGGTGGCCATATGCTGTTTTCAAACTGTCACTGAAAGCAACCACACCTCACAGTATAGGTGGATGGATAGATGGACAGACAGACAGACAGACAGACAGACAGACAGCGCGTAGCATGCCGCTGGACTCTCAGCTCAAACTTTCGCTCTTTCAGCAAGACGAGCAAGTTCCAGTGATTACTGGTCGCCCTTTCCTCCTCCCGTCCGTGAAACTTTTTCAAACTGCCCGCGTGTGAAGGACACGACTAGTCAGTTTGTTCGTCCCTACATCCCCGACATGTAGCAACGGTCCCACTCGCGCGGGCGTGCACGTAGAAATTGTAATCCATCGAAGTAATCCCCATTTTTAATAAATGTACCTGTAATCTGATTACATATTTTTTCCTGTAACTGTACCGGAATACACTTCAAGTTTTTTGTAATCTGATTACGTAACGGTGTATTCCATTACTCCCCAAGCCTGTGAGCCGGTGACATCTGACAGGGGCGGTCAATGGAACGAGACCACAATGGGAGAAGGGGGGGGGAAGCCGTGAGTGCATGTGTCAGTGGGAAGTTCTTAATACCATTTAGTGTTGTCAGAAGGCAAGAAGCCTTCCGACGTCATAATTATATTTGCATTTTAAGGTGGTTCTGACAATCATCTGATCCTTTTGGACCTGCGCAGCAAAGGAAGCGATGGAGGACGAGCTGAGAAGGTTCTGGAAGCCTGCGCTATTGCCTGTAATAAGAACACATGTCCAGGTATGAGTTGTTGTGTAGTTAAGTGTTCGCGCTGCAACTTTCTGTACTATACTGAGATATTTTTGCAAATCTCCATATGTAGATACATATATACAGTATATGTACACGATATGTTATAGTTTGATCTTTTCATGCAGGGGACAAAAGTGCTTTGCGCCCCAGTGGACTGAGATTTGGCTCACCGGCTCTGACCTCCAGAGGCTTGGTGGAAGATGACTTCAGGAAAGTGGCAGACTTCCTCCATAGAGGTTAGGAATGTGCAGCTCCATCACTGAGGCCGTTATAATAGGATGTTGATACTGATGCTCCCGATATTATTCATTATGCATTATGATACAGCTCGCGTCAATTAAGACACAATACGATTTGACAGAATTTGATACATTCCACACCCACAATAGTGTAAGATTTGGATGAGACTGAGCCTTAACAAGATTGACCGTTATGGTGATGCATCAGTGCTTCTCCTTCATTTTTTACTTTGCATTTTTATTGCCGTTTTCAATTCAATTAATTTCATTCCTTTGTAAAAGAGAAAAAAGCTGTATAAAGCAATATTGAAATTCAAAGTAAAGTAAAAGAAATGAAAGGGGACAGAAAGAAGTCAAACTTGTTTTGTCTGCCCCCTGATCAACATAAAAAAAGAGAAAAAAAACAACAGAAAATGAATGACAGCGAGCGGTCACGACGCTTTCAGTATAACAATTCTACAAAATAATTCAACTGTGTGTCCTTGTGCTATATATATTTTTGCAATAACTGCTTTTATAAAAAAAAATATATATTAAAGAAAGACTGATAAGGTTTTGTTTTACAATCCAAATTATTCCACAGACTGACACCTTGAGTTGAAATACATCGTTCTTTTTGTTTTGTTCTATGTTTAGGTTTGGAAAAAATTGTCTGTTCCTCTTAATTTTTACTCACTTTCCCTTTTTTATAAATTTGGTTTGTATATTAACTGGTAAAATGTCATAATGAGCTTTATACAATATTTTAAGGCGGTTTAACTCCCATCAATTCATGACATTTTAAAGTTTTTAATTGTATAAATAATGGGTGAGTGTGCTCTCTGTATCCACAACCGCAAACAACACGAATAGCACGTTTCTGTCAAAGTAAGATGGATTCAGTGTAGATTTTGGCTGCACACCCCCACACTTCAATGCAATAAATCAGGTATGGAACAATCAATGAATTCTATAACAATAACAAAGCATTCTTGTTCAATGATTATTTAACCTTGTGTAACACGGCTACGGTTTGTGACACCTTAGATTTGACATATTCTATATGCGCTTTCCATGTTAAATGTTCATCAATACCGATACCTAGAAACTTAAAGGTCTCATATTATTCAACTTTTCAACATACTAAAATATTTCTCAAATGTGTAAAAGACTTGTCTGTGACATGCTTTCCTCAAAATTGATTTTGGATCTAATATTTTTGCTGTCCCTAAATCAGCCAAAAAACGCTCTGTTCAAAACAGCCTGTTTTAGGGGTGTGTCACTTTTATGTAAATAGCTGCACCAGGCCACGCCTTGGCCATACCCTTCTCTCTCGAAGGGGCAGTAATTTCGGTCATGGTAGTCATGTGCTCATGTTGTGAATGGAAACGACTGGCCATGGGAGCAGAAGAAAAGAAATAATACAGACATGTCTTTTACACATTTGAGAACTATTTTAATATGTGGAAAAGTGGCATAACGTTTTACCATAAGAAAAAGTAGCGTAACGTTTCTACAGAGACTATGTTGTAGCATTAGTTTGTGATTGTTTAGGCAATGGTTATTATGCCGTAACCTGCAAATCTCCCACGAAAGTTATTATGTCTCAGATTTGCCGTGAATGCTTGCCTGGAGACATTTACAAGCGGTTATGAATAACACAAATGTGCACATTTAGGCCACTGCGCGGTCGCAACGTGCAAGCCGTCTCGTCGGGACCACTTAGCGGCCGGTTAGCGTCACAAAGTCATGTCAACTAGGTGGCGAGCTGCCAGTCACGGCAAATTAACCACCGCCGATTGTATCTTGTATCAAATGTAGCTCCCACTTTAGGCACTAAAAATACACCGGTAATATGGTAGAAGGTGCACATCTCATATTAGAAAGGATAGCAAGGAAGGCTAAATCAAAAATGTTAAACTGACATCTTTCCCGTTTGCAGTCGTGTCACACTGTTGGGACCGATCCATCATGTTTAAACGTGTTGCTAATCCAGCTCTGAACAGTCTTTCACTAACAAAACAGTCCTTTGAGAAATGATATCAGTACACGCACTTCAAAAATAAAACGAATCCACTGTCTTCTCAAAGACTTGAGAGAAGGAAGCAACCACTTTTTCCTGATCATTGTTTCTCCTCTCCGCGGAGCATTTGTGGGGAGAAATAGAAAGGAGCAGCCAGCTTCTCGAATTTCAGTGGGCGTGACAAACCTTTACCAGAGGTGGTGCCACTAACCCGAGGGGGCGGGGTCGAGTGCACTTCCGTGTCTTTTTCACGTCACTAAGTCACGGAAGATTAATCTGCCTGTTTGAAGCACACATTTTAGAATGGAGGAGAAAGCTAAAGAAGTCGCGGACGAACTTTTTTCATACCTGGTTGATTTTCCATACTATGGGACCTTTAATTTCATTAGTCCTTTCTATTTCTATGCCTTGCACAGTCAGTGTTGCTTCGACATTCATATTTCCTGATCAAAAGTACCTGTTGTTTGTAGCTTTACTAACTAACCGCTCTGGTGAAATTAAGCCTCAAGACAAATTAAAAATGGTGTGTCTGGAGTAGAATTTCAATGTAGAAAGCGCCCATATATTTCCTTTCTTTACCCTCCAGGCATTGAGCTGACTTTGGAGGTGCAGAGAAGTTTGGATCCCAAGGCCACACTGAAGGAGTTCATCCAGGCTTTGGCCAAGGAAGAAAAGTTCCAGCAGCGTGTGAACGAGATCAAGGCAGAGGTTGAAGCTTTTGCGAGTCATTTTGCCATGCCCGGCCTCCCTGAGCTGTAAATCATGATGACTCAACTAACGGTTGTTGTTGGACTGATAATTTTGGAAATGATTGCATACGATTTTGGAGGTGTAACTTTTTGTGCTTATTTGATACGGTTATCATTTCAAGACAACTTTCGGTTCAAGCAGGCATTCAATATTTGTATCTTTTTTTTTTTGTACTGTGCTTTCATCCGCTGCTACTTTCAATGCTTCAGCTGCAAATTAAGTTTTTAAATCTTCAAACCAAATTCATCCATTTAAAAAACATTTCGTTATGAGTTGTGCAGGTTATTACCCCAAGTATGACTGTCATGAAGCATCATGTACAGTATTCTACACCAGGTACTTCTATGTTTTTTTTAAATGCACCTTGTTTGCTAATAAATGAAGTGTGCGTGAAGTGGATTTACTTGCTGTGAGTAACAAATTGGCTAGCTGGGATCCGCTCAGCAACTTTGATGGATAATGTTAACAGATGAGACACTGCAACACCTATGAAATAATTCCGTGAAAATATAATAAAAAATATATATATTGTTACACATGTGTATGTGCTTAATTTAGCTAAGAGACGATCTCTGGTAGCTTGGCAATAGCCAAATTGATTTGTGCTTCACTCGAGGGAGTTCTCCACAATATCAGTCTTGCTCCGCGTTGATTTGCTCGGGAAAGGCGGGGCATGCTGTACAACACTTAGAGCTGATTGGACGAAGCAGAATCATGTGTACATCTACCTAACTTTTTGTGTCGACCAATCACGGCAAAGGATGAAAAGGTCGTCACTGACATGCGACTGTTGTGACTAGCTGATATCATGGCGTTGAGTTTATGTTGTCGGTTTTGCAATGTTGATATGCGGATACAGCGAGAACAGAATTAATTGCAGCGTCCATGCATTCGTCCACCGGTGTCTCCATGTTTGGTTTGTTTCTTCCCACGGCTTTGGCGCTTCTTGTTTTCATCACAGCTGCATATCCCGCCCCCAAATACAATGTAGCTCTGTGATTGGTCCGAACCACCAGTGGTTCGTATCAGTGGAAATCAATGGGAGCGGTACGTTTTCCAATGCTGAAAATACTACATGGGAAATCTTGGCCATAAGCAAGAATAAACCAAATTAACAATTAAATAAAAATAAAAATTATTGCGTAGGACTGCATCAGATCGGGTTCCGTGGGATAAAACCTGTGACATGGGCAGGGCCTTTGGTGGTTCCGAGCATGTTGGTGAGCTGGAGAGAGCCTCTGCCAAAAGTGTGCGCTATAGGCCTAGGGTCTGGACTCTCAAAATTGGGGTGTAAACGTAAGATCATATTCAGGTAACAAATGTCATTTGATGTTCAATGAGGAGCACATACATTTCCATTCACCTTAATCTTTCCATGTGAAACATGAATTTATGAATGCCAATTCCTCATTCTGGAAGATCTTCTGCAAACTTTGCTGTAGTGTCCACAACGCCGTTTTGGAGCCCTGCAGTAGAATCATGGGCTTGGACCTTCCTGATGGATATCTCCTGACAGATAACTTCATGACGGAGAAGAAAAAAATCTCTACAATGTTACAAGGTGATCACACACATTTGTTCGCAATACCTTAGTAATTACTTAAGTAAGAATTCCAGAAGTAGCCTATTACAGCACTTTGTTGGGATAATTAAAAAAACGAATTGACATCAGAGTCAGCAGACACTTTTAATCTTCTCTTGATTTAGCAGCTTAATCAGGAAATAAAAGTGCTACATTGGCATCAATGGATGGATGAATTTTAGTTCACTGCCATCATCGACTGAGATATGCTTTTTGGGGGGTAAAAATGCAAGGGGTATATCGTGGAAAAAAAGGAAAATCTAGTTATAAAAATGCTGTATTGGCATTTAGCATAGACTCTAGTGCCGAGCTACTATCTAATCCGGTAGGTGGCGCTAATTATTTTAGACACTCTTTGGAATCAAACGGAAGTGACGTGTTTTGGGTCAAAGGTCGTTTTGCGCGCCTCTCGTGCTTGGCAGGAAACAGTTTCGTGACAAAAACAAACTTTTAAACCAGTCTTAGGTATTTCGTGCTACAAAATACAGCAGTGTCTTACAGTTTTTTCGGTGGACTTGGCGTGTTGAGCCTAAGGGCTCGCCTGGCTAGCGTTTGGTTGGCGGCTGGGGGACAAAAAAAAAATGACCGGCTAATTATTGCAATAGTAGTTAAGGCGCTAGCTAACCGAGACGTTTTGTTTCATAGCGGGACTCGACGAAATCATCGCCTTGAACCATGCAGGACTTACTGGCTAGCGCGGACCACATCAAGTTCGACCTGGAGATTGCCGTAGAGCAACAGCTGGGGGCTCAGCCTCTGCCGTTCCCCGGCATGGACAGTAAGTGCTCGCATGCTAACCGTTTTAGCTAGTTGACGGCAGAGTGCTATTCAAACCATTCAAGCCTGAAGATTTTGTTTCCCTAAATGCTTTGATCTTAATATGTGCCCCACCACGCCCCCTTAGAATCCGGCTCTGCTGTATGCGAATTCTTCATGAGAGCTGCGTGCGTGAAAGGTAAAAACAAAGCGTCTTGCTTCATGCACCTAATAATGACCACAATCATCAATCATGTTACATCGCTCTTTTCTTCTAGGTGGAATGTGTCCTTTCCGTCACATCAGTGGAGAGAAGACAGTAGTGTGCAAGCACTGGCTCAGAGGGCTTTGCAAGAAAGGAGACCAGTGCGAGTTCCTGCACGAGTACGACATGACGAAGATGCCCGAATGCTATTTCTACTCCAAGTTTGGTATGTTCACTGGACCTCAGTATTGTTACACAGAACAACCCAGTATTTTTTTGTTGAATGTATACTGTGTGTGTTACATCTCTTAGGTGAGTGTAGCAACAAGGAATGTCCATTCTTGCACATCGATCCCGAGTCCAAGATCAAGGATTGTCCCTGGTATGACCGAGGCTTCTGCAAACACGGTAGGTCCTTAAAGCAGCTTCCCACTGACATGACCGAACACCCGTAAGCAATCCACTCGTGGCGTGCAGTGTGCGGGCTTCTACAAATATTTTTCATGAGTTGCATGTCGACTGTCCACAACTAGTTAGGCCGCTATTCCAAATGCCAAATTATATATATATATATCATTTAGTATGATTCGGAATCGATTTTAAATGTCCCAAAATTGATTTTATTTCAATAATTTTATACTGTCTTCCTTTTTTGTGTGTGTGCCCTTATTGAGAGCGCTGTTCATGTTGTACCCAATTTGGCCACTTAGGGGCAGTGTGGTTCCACGCGGTCTGATACACTGTTAAGTTGTAGCCACATTAGAGAGTAGAAGGAAAAAGTCACGATCAAGTTATTCCAATAAAAGTTGTTCTTTTTTTTGCAGCATGGAGCCGTTCTTTTGAGTGATAAAAGTGACGCGAGTAGTGCGCTAATTAGCATTAGGGAGTCAGGCTAGAGTAGATCATTACGATTCCTTGAACATCTATAGATTGAAGCAAAATCATTGTCAATCAAATAATTTTGAACCAAAAATGTTTCTTAATCGAAAATCGATTCTGAATTGAATCGCACACCCAAAAATCGGAATCGAATCGTGAGAGATTCAAAGATTCCCACCCCTAATATATATAAAAAGTGAGAGAGTTGTTGCAATAACACAGATGTACAGCCAATCTCAGTGCCATGCTATTGTACAACACCAGCAAAAAAGTGATATTTTGGACTATATTTATATTTCATGCTTACCTGTTGCTAAAAACCGAAGTGTTATGGAGAATCTTTCTGCCACAGAATTGTACCAAATTAGTTGTTCATGCTCTGAATGAACGGGGCTATTATGGCCAGCACCCTCTAAAATAAGTTTGGTTGCAACGTCTGTATTCTCGCAATCGGCGTGTCGTCACAATCACGTGATCTCATGTGGCCACGTGCCCGCCATCTTGAAAAGTGGGAAAGGGTTTGTAAACATTGCCACCGTAATTCTTATGTTTCTGCTGTTTTTTGCCATTTTTTTTGTCATCGAAATTCGTTCTGCATGGTTATCGTTATGATTATCGTGACACATTTCCAACAGACGCCGGGGGGATAAAACTCAAAACTAGCATGCATTGGCTCGGAAATATGTTCATAAAGAGTTAAGGAAAGTGAGCCCTTCTATGTTTTATTTATTTATTTCAATATTCGGTTGTGTCTTCCTCATTTCTGTGCAATAACATGTATACTTTAAAATGTTATGTAGTTGTATATGCCACTAAATAAAAGGAAAAAAATAAATAGATGACGAAAGCACAATTGATAAGTACAGTACACTGTTAGACTTAATTCTTGTAAATGTAACCCCCACCAGAACACATCTCTATTCCATCCCTAATAAAAACTTCAGATTCCAAATGCAACCAGTAAGTCCAAAATCAAACATGAGGAAGTTTTAACTTAGGGTTCGTCATACAATACTTGTGTATGTACACCCCAACGGGTTTGTAAGAACACCCTTAGTTTCTTTCAGAATCAAGATTTTCTATGGAATACTATACTACAAAAATGCTCACACAAGTGTGGGCCATTGATTGCAAACAAGATTTGTTAATAGTACACACAAAAAAGGTTGTTTTGTTAAGAAATTTATTAAAGAACATTTTTGCACAAATTAGTAGACCCCAAGAAAACTTGCTATTTTAAGGCCTAGCAAACATGTTGCTATCCATAAAAGTCATGGAAGTCACGAGAATACTAGATGTAGTCGCTTTTGTTGTTGGAGGCATACATTTTTCGCATTATTTAATTTGATTAAACAAAGGACTTTTTAATCTAGGCATTCTATTATCAACCTTATTTTTATGTTGAGTTGAGCACATATTCTACAGGGAAAAAAAGGTAACTGCATCATATTCTCTCGAACTGAGCCCGGAACGTTTTGCACCCCACGATCAAATCATCTTTTTTGTTGACTAGAGATGCACATTGCACATCCCCACTAGATTCTCTTAATTGAAGGCTGAATTGTACACTGGGGTGAATGTGAGTGGATGGCTGCCTGTCTACTTATATATGCCCTGCGATTGACTGGCCATCAGACCAGGCTCCATCCCAGCTGTGACAGTGAGCATGATAAGCGCGGTGGAAAACGAATGTGACCTGCTGTAATGCTTCCATCTTGCGTACTTCCTGTTTCAGGTCCCGACTGCAGACACAGACACACAAGAAGGGTGATTTGTGTTAACTACCTGGTGGGCTTCTGTCCAGAAGGAAAATCTTGCAAATTTATGCAGTATGTATCAAGTTTGCATTTTATATTAATTGTATGTAAAATAAATGCAGTTTTGCACCTCTCTATTAAGCCTGATTTTATTTTATTTTTTCTCATTAGCCCTCGTTTTGAATTGCCAATGGGGGCCCTCGAGCAGCCTCCCCTGCCACTACAAAACCAAAATCAGACAAAGGTGAGACACCTGCTCACGCACAGGAACAAGGGATGGTGATGATGGTCACGTTTTGTTGGTCCTAGTATGCTGACCATGAATCATTTGTCGTTGCTTCGATTGCTGCAGACGGGGTCGATGCTAGGCCGCTCGTCGTTCTCGGTCATCCACCTCACCAACGCCAACCCGGGCCTGCGCAACAACTCTTCCATGAATGCGACTCAACAGAATCATCCCATTTCTAACAGAGGGCCTCGACCACTGGACCAGGTCACCTGCTACAAGGTGATTCGCAGTATAACGCTAAATGGGCTATTTTTTAGCATCTTTAGTTTTTACGGCAAAGCAAAATTCCTCCTGTTGCCACCTTTTTCCCCTTGTGTGCAGTGCGGAGAAAAGGGCCACTACGCCAACAAGTGTAATAAGGGCCATCTTGCTTTCTTGAGTGGCCAGTGACCTTCAAGCTGGTGTAATGAGGCACCAGGGAAGAGACATTTTACAGGTTGAGCCTGTGATATTTTTGTCAATCTACTTATTCACAGGCACAAGGAGAGATTTATGTTGCTTCAACTTGTACTTTTGCCTTTTATACAGTATGGGGAAGAAAAGAAAAAAAAAGATGACATTGTCATCATTTGTGGTGTACTTAAATGGAATTCCTCTGCAAAAAAAAAAAAAAAAAAACACCTTAAAATAGTGTGTGATTTCTATTTGTTCAGTTAGTTGTACGTATGTTAGCCTTTGTGTATTAAAGACTTGCAGTTATATTTCACCTAACAGGTCAAACCCCCAAAATAATTCATTACAAGACAAAGCAGCTACTCTGATTAGTAGAGGTTTGAATGATGCCCCATGTGAAAGTGAGGACAGATTCTCAGTGTGTAAATAAACGCCAAAATGTGTCATATTAGAAATCCTCAAAAACAATGTCCAATATTAAAAAAAAAAATGTGCATCAAAACAAGAGCCACAATAACGCTTCATATTGTTTATTGGTCACATATTAAGCTGAGAAAGCAAAGAGGAGCTGAACAGTCCATCCCTGAAGGTCTGATGGCGCTTGTCAGTGGTACTTCCTCCAACGAGAGTGTTCTACAAAAGGAAGAGAACAAACATGATTGAAAATATTTTTTTTACCATCATGACATTTCAGAAAGACAATAAATTACTCTTAAACCCAACACTCATGTTAAATTGTGACATAAACAGTACCGTGGCAACTGAATGGCTTTTAAAACAAATTTCTGTAGGTATGACTTGAGGACGGAATTAGCAAAGATTAGTGATGGACTGCAGCATCAATTTCTCATATGTACCCAGGAAATGTATCCTATTTTGTGGTTGGCACAAAAAATGTGCAAGAAACAAGACAGGTAGAACAATTCAATTGTCTTGCACTAGGTGGCACCAATTGCCAGTCATACAACAGAACAATAGCTTCGTGTAAGCAGGCCCAGATTCAACATTGAGCAGGTAAATTGAGAAAGCATTATTTTAGTATACAAACACACAGTGACACTAGCTTGGCGGTGCACGTACAAATTAGAATTTCGTTGCCACCATCGGCATCAAAGTCCATTGCAAACTATTTTACCCATCAAGCAGGCACAGAATTTGTTGATCCATGCCATGGCTAAAATAAATTGCATACTTAGTATTCAACACGGTTTTCTTAAGTTGACAACTAAACATCAAAAGGTAAAGTGAAAGCGAATCTCTTACTAAGGTGGTCGTATTCCCACACGTAGCTGAGAACCACGTAGCCAACAACCACCATAGCAATGCCGCCAATGCCGCCCTTCTTCACGTCAATGTACTTGTTGTAGTATCTTAGCTGACCTGGAGGAAGTGACATGACGGGTTTGGGTGAAAGAATGCAATTTTGACAAATTGAAAACAGCATAGGTTTGTAGTCAAAGCGTGTGTCCTCACCCCTGCGGATGGCAGAGAAGATCCCATTGGGGGTAAAGTCTCTTGAGCCGAACCACCTGCCCAACTCGCCCAGTTTCACATCCATCAGACGCTTCTCAGCTATGGCAACTACCGGTATTAAGAGGAGATAATTGGAAAATCAGTTCAAATCAAATCTTACTCCTGGACAGTGTATGGAAGCAGCATGGCCATTGCTTGCATTCACACACTATGGAAAATAATCAGTATCACAATGAACACGTGTGAACAGAAAACATTACAATGCCATGTCTTTACCAGCTTTTTACTCAATCACACCGGGGAGCATGTGTCAATTGTAAAAACATCTCGAATTCATCTTAAAATTTGCGGTAAAAAAAAAAAAAGATTTCAAACACTACAACAGCAAAGACGACAGCCTACTAATAACTTCATTATATATATTTTTTTAAATGCACAATAAAACAATATACTGTATTTACGAATGGAAAGTAGACGTTATCAACGTGACAAGTTAGCCAAAACAGCAATACATGCACTGGCTAGATTATGGAAATCGTACATCAGATTGTTATTACTTTAATAAATTATTTCATCATATATTTTTTAAACACAATTATAGCAATGGCAGGCAAAGTCCTTGACGCGACTCGGAAGGTTTCACTGCGGCCTTTGGGCTAACACACATAAAGATGACTTCACTGTCAGTTAACGCAATCAAACACGTAATATATGCCCAAATATAGAATTATTTCCTTAATAAAGCCCTCAAAACAGACACGATTGTGAATTTTTGCGCAGAGGACACGCTACACTACCTGGTCTGTCCGCCATCTTGACCGGTAGAGTTCGGGTGGCTGAGCTGCAGAGAATGATGGGGGAAAGCCGCGGTGCATTATGGGAGCTGATGTAGTTTTATAGGTTTTCCACTAGAGGACACAGGATACTGGGACAGTAACATGGATGAATTCAAGCTCGTCGTTTTGAATTATCTTCAGAAAACACACACACACAAAGCCCTTCATAAATTCCAAAAACAAGAGTCTACTTACCTTTACGGATTAACATGATGGGAAGATAGGAAGGAAAAACAACATTAATCTATGAATTGGATTCTAAACTCAGTATTGAGCTTCATGTCAAAGGCTGTGAATACTTACGTACATGTGATTTCTTTTTTTATGTTTAATACCCCCCCCCCCCCCCCCCCCCCAATTGTAGGTTAGACTAATGTGTGTAGAATTTTGAGGGGAAATAGGAGTTTAGGGAGGCACGGTGGATGACCATTTAGCATGTCCGCCTCCCAGTGCAGAGGACGTGAGATCGAGTCCGGGCTTCGGCCTTTCTGGGTGGAGTTTGCATGTTCCCCCCGTGCTTGTGTGTTTTTTTCCCCCGTGTACTCATTCCAAAGACATACCTGGCAGGTTAACTGAACACTCCAAATTGTCCATAGGTGTGATTGTGAGCGTGGATGGTTGTTCGTCTCTGTGTGCCCTGCGATTGGCTAGCAACCAGTTCAGGGTGTACCCCGCCTGCTGCCCAAAGCCAGCTGGGATAGGCTCCAGCACCCCCTGCGACCCTTGAGAGGACAAGCGGTTAAGAAAATGGGGGGATGGAATATTCATTTATGCAAATTTGGAATTTGGCAGTAACAAATGTGGAAAAGTGAAGTGCTAAGACTACTTTCTGGGTGCACTGTTTGAATTGTGGCATGATAGTGGTGATATTATGTCGGCTAAGTCTTTCACTGAGTTTCAGTGGATAAACCAACTTGCAAATTATACCATTTCGGAATGAAAGACAATTTATAATGCACATCATCAAAGTAATCTAAAGTGCTGTTGTTACAAATTGGTAATCATTAAACCCCTTTCTCCTTAAAAAAAAAATTATGTTCAAATTAACCCTTTGTTCCTGCTTGCTGAGCATCATCTCACAATGGATTTCAAATAATGACCTGGACTATTTATCAAAACATCTATCCATCCTTTTTCTCTAGCACTTGTCTTCATTAGGATCGCAGGTGAGCTGGAGCTGATCCCAGCTAAAACTTTCGGCAAGAGGCAGGGTACACCCTGATTGCCAGCCAATCACAAGGCTTTTTATAAAAAATAAAAAATAAACTGTACTTGGAGTCAAGTCTGCATGTAGCGACTCAAAGGGGATTGTTGTGATGCGAAAGTGGTCGATCAAAGAATAGCCAACATGCTCGCATGTCACTGTTATTCATACTGTGTCATACCTGCAGATAGAGAGGAGATCTAATTTTGGCTGGTGTGTGAGTGGAGCGGCCCGGCGCTAGGGAAGGATCCCATATGGCGTGTGGATCGATATACACACGCAAATATACACACACAGTTCACAGTTGTGGTTTTGGCCTGCTTCCAAGGCGCTTCTCTTTATTAGAGTGATTTGCCTGCTTCTCTGCAATGACTTTAATTAGATGGAAGACTTCCAAATGCCCCGCACTCGGCACTCAGTCGGCTTATAAGCAATGTATTTTAGCTTGACAATTTTGCTACACTTCTCTTTTTGTTAACTCACAACTAGTCACTATAGTAAACACACAAGTTAATTAAAGAGTGTTAATTGAGTTTAGATTATGTAATGTCTTCCTGTCAGAAGAAATACTGGCAATATTGTTTGGTGTTTTTTGGCTATTGTGAGATCTCCCCTGTGCAAAGTTTTCTCAAAACTGAAATGCCATTTCTCCGGCTCCACGGTCGCGTGTGTCCGTCACAAAACGAAGTTTTACGTCTGTCCTCTACACACGTCACTCAATCACATACCTCAAGTTGTTAAAAAAAAAAAAAAAAAGCCAGCGTGAATTCGCTTCCCCACCGGGGAGAGACCATGTTTGTATATGTGTGTGTGGTGAATGAGTGGGAAAAAAAGTTGTTAAAAAAGAAGTGAATCTTTTTAAGATTTTGTATTTATTATCTTTGTTTTCTTCTATGCTCTGTTTATGATTTACTTATTGACTGTTTACAAGTATTTTTTTTTAATTAATAAAAAAAAGTTTTGTGTGCGCTGACAGCACTGATCCACATGTAGCGGCTGACAGTCCGCGCTTGTGTGACGTATGGTGAAGTGACGTCAAGAGATGAACAGTATTTGGCTAACTACTGCCACCTAGAGGCTTGGCATGCATCTCATTTTAGGCCCAGTTTGTGGAAGTGGCGTCGCCAGACTGGAATTGTTACGAATGCGGTTAGCTGTGGATGTTTTCTTTTCTACAAACGTGGTGGTGTGGACACTATTTTTTTCTACAATAATATAATACAATAAATAATAAATATCCGTTTAAAAAAATACCCTGCTACGTGTGTACATGGATTCTTTCATTTGTTCAATCTCAATATTAAAAAATATTAAGACAAAAGACACGCGTTTGATTTTGATGGAGAATAATTCTGAAGAACTAACCCTGTTGTCCAGGTTCACTTGCTTGTTCATTGCTTTTTTGTTTGGCTTGCTTGTAGCATGCACTGTCTGCCTTGGGCCTTATTGCACTTCACAGCAGTCTGTACTGGCAACACACAAACACGCGCACACACACCGTCTCCCGCACACATATATAGGGAACCAGTGTGAGACGGATGATTTGATTCCACTTGAAGAGGCAGGTGCCCTGGAGGTCTGCCACAGAGACAGCTCTTTGAAGCTGATGGAGAGAGATGGAGGTGGAGGAAGAGGAGGAGGCTCGGTCAGAATAGAGGAAAGAGAAGAAAAGCCATTTGACAAGGATGGAAAAGGATGCCAGGGAATGCAAGAAGAAATGGAAGTCCAAAGCTGAAGGAGGAGAGAAGATGGAAGGTTAAGAAGGCACTGCTTCTTTTTCCCGTGTGTCCTTTGTGTTTGTCAATTTCTCCTCTGTGGCCAAACAACATGGGACACGTACGTCAGTCAGACAGAGATGCTTTATAGGACTGCCTCCTGTTTCTACAACAATCTCATTAGAACTGCTGTGAGGCGTTCACTGCCCCTAAGGAAATTTACGAGTGGCATGAAAGATATGGAGCAAGGGGGAAAGAAGATAGTCTGTGTTGGCTAGCTCCCTTTAGCGCTAATGCTTTTAACCACTTAATCAAACT
>NC_141239.1:45706911-45754411 GCF_054856555.1 Leptonotus elevatus
CACTACTCAGCTGACCAGAGCCAGTGAAAGATTGAGCCCAGCTGCCGTACTGACATAGCGCTTGCATGCTGTGGGCGTGGTGCCTTGTGCGTACACATTCTATTATGTTGCAAAATGGCCGGTAATATACTGCAAACTCGATTATCTGCATTTGATTTCAGGTTGCTTCTGTCTGCTTTAATAAAAGGAATGTTTGTAATGGTAAACCCGGCCAAGGAACTTGAATACTGAATCGTTTTGTAGAGCTTTAAGATGTTGCTTAACGAACATGACAAAAGCGACGTACCATATTAACTCATTCACTGCCATTGACGGCTATTGACGTCAAAAATTCATTTGAACTATTTCTATTAGTTTCACATTTTTTTCTCACTTTTGTTAACAAGAGTATGAAAACCTGGAAAAATTATAGTACATTTAGAACAGATATAACATTTATGATTAATTGTGAGTTAACTATTGAAGTCATGTGATTAATTACAATTCAAAATGAGCAGCGTCGGGCAATTAAAATCGTAATTAATTGCAATTAACTCACGATTAATCACAAATGTTGTATCTGTTCTAAATGTACAACAAAAAAATTCTAGGTTTTCATACTCTTGTTAGCAAATGTGGAAAAAATGTTAAACTACTAGAAATAGTTCAAATGAATTTTTGACGTCTATAACCGTCAATGGCAGTGAATGAGTTAAGCTTAATGTGTGTGTTTATGTGCCATATAAAACATTAAGAAAAAAGAAGCTGCTTCCCCTGAAAGATGTAAAAATAAAAAAAGCGTACAAATACTCTCATCACACTGTTAAGTTGCAGCTCAATATTTAATTCATAACACAATTTGTCTTTCACTTTTCTGCATTCACCTTAGTTCAATTGGCTGATTATGACAGATGTCTATTCTTTTCTACACCCTTTACATTTTGTTCCCATGGTTTCCTTGCAGCTCCTCCATCTTCCAAGGACTTCCTGCCTCTCTGCCTCACCCGCTGCTGGAACAGGGTCTCTCTTGGGAATTGTGCGCAACATGCCCGCTCCCACAAGTGTCTAGCGAGCGTCCGACTTGGCCTGCAGAAGATGGACGCGATGGGAGCAGAGCGTCGCAGGCCCACGCCGGCGCAGACGCCCGAGGAGAGGGACGTGTGGAGGGCCGGATGGAGGGACGCGGGAAGAGAGGGATGGAGGGACGGACGAGAGAGCGGAGTGGTGCAGAGCTTCAGTTTTGACTCCTACCAGCTGGAGGAGGAGGAGATCAGCAAAGACGTCCCGGAGAGAGGCGTTCTGGCGCTATCTGAGCCCGGTGAGCTGCTATCTGACTGCGCACACACAAAATGTCGCTAGAGGTCATTGTTGAATGTACACAATCCATTTTCTATGGTTTATCTCGTTCACCCAAGTGACGATTATCGGCTGGCTCCAACTAGGACTGAAAATAAACATATTAATTTTATTAAACAACGGGTTCATTAATTATAGCTCAGTTAAGAACAAATCTTTATAAATTATATTATTCAAATAAAGTATTTCATATCCAAATATATTCATGCGTTTGCTTTTTTTCTACAAACGAGCTGGACCATCTCCCCCCTTTAAAAATGAAATGTGACCCTTGTGCAAAAAAGGTTTGCCCACATTGTCTTTGAGAAGATCTCCATTCATATTTACTATCTACAAATCTGCTCCTCTATTCTACAATATTGTATTAATGTAACTAATTGGGTTAATGTAATTAAAAGGGATGTTCAATCACTTTTTTATAAGACCAATACAAGTATGATTACGCAACTCTTGAGTTCTAGTCACCGATACTGATACTAAGTACTGATACTACTAGTTTTTAATCATAGAGTACCCCCCCCCCCAAAAAAAAATATGACAGATAATTTTAAAGAAAGACCTATATAAAACATTTTTCCTTTTAATTGCATGACATGAATTAATTTAAATAATTTTCTTCTAATGTCCAACTTGTATTTCCTCATCATCGAACGGCCACAAGAGGACAGCTGATTCTGGTATTGGCTGCCGAAGCGAGTACCAATTCCTTAGTTGAAAAAAGGTCGGGTATCAAACAGCTGGTATCTGTATTCGCCCATCCCTAGTAATGAACCCACCCCATCGCCCAGACATAGAAAATAAAGTCTCATTTACTAAACAGCCAGTACTTACCAGAAATGTCTGCAGTACCTTCGGTGTTGCTGTCGGCCTCTTGGTGCACAGGGTGTGTAGACTTTTGAAAGTACAAATTCTTTATAAAGGAAGTTCTGTTTTTTATCAGTGTTTTTTGTTAACAGAATTCCATGCAGCAAATGAATTTTGGTCTTCATCCAAAAAAGAAGTGCCAAAAAGTTGTTGTTTTTCATTAACATTGTAACACCTTCATTTTCAGAGAATGATGTTATAAATCACATCGATAAAAAGGCATCTACAGGAGGGATTTAATAAAGGCGTTCAAGTTGGTTCTGATCCAAATAGGAATCGAATAAATGGTGTGTTGTAAAACTGCAAGAAGGAAAAACAGAAGAACGGAACATTTTCTGTCCCCTTGCCCATCTTTCCTTTTAGTTACCTTTAAGAAAGATGTAGTGTGTCAGCTGTCTGTCTGTGATTTCATCTCTTTTTTTATGAATAACCCTTGTCTGCTTCCTTCGCGCTCAGACTTTGAGGAGCCGATCCCCGACGACCGTTACCATGGCATCTATTTTGCAATGCTATTGGCTGGCGTGGGGTTCCTGCTGCCCTACAACAGCTTCATCACAGACGTGGACTACCTTCACCACAAGTTCAGAGGTACAGACCAGGGTTATTTCAGTTAACGGAAACTAACCAAAAAAAACTAAAACTACAATTAAAAAAACAATTTCGTTAACGAAATAAACGAAAATGCTTTTTAAAAAACTAAAACTAACTGAAACTACATTTTATGTCTACAAAACTAAATAAAACTAACTATAATTAGAGCGAAAATATCCTTTGTTTTAGTCTTCGGTAATTAATTTAATGCATGAACCTTTGGGGATGAATTTAAATGCGATTTTAAGTAGATTTATTTCACCGGAATAAAGACATTTGAAAGTGTCACACAGAAGTGATGTCATCTAGGAGCAGCCAATAGAAAAGCACCTTCATATGACGTCGCTCCGAGGCGACAACGAAATGCAACGCTAGGTAAGAAATTAGTTACTTTTCTCATTTTACCATGGTGTTTATAAAATTTTGCGCACAAGCAGAGGTGGCAAATCCAGGTCCAGAAAGTAAAAACCCTGCCACAGTTTGGCTTTAACCCCAGGTGCTAGCTAGCTAACCAGTTCCCTGGCTAGCTCCCATGGCGCTCGTTTACCTGCTAGGGAGCTAGCTAGCTAGCTAGCATAAATGGTTAAAGCCTAACTGTGGCAGGGTTCTGGACCTGGATTTGCCACCTCTGCGCAATAGTAATACACATAAAAAAAATAAAAATACGAAAACTAATACTGAAACTAACTCAAACTAAACTAAAACTAAGCATTTTTTTTACATAACTAAAAAATTAACAGAACCACCCTGAAAACTAATTAAAACAAAAAAAAAATTAAAACGAAATAAAAACTAACTAAAATGAAAATTCCAAAACTATAATAACCCTGGTACAAACACACATCAATATGAATGTCATGCAACTTTTAAGAGTGTCACGAAAGCATTTTATGATATAACTGCCTGTTCCAGGGACGTCCATCGTGTTTGACCTGAGCCTGACGTACATCCTGGTGGCTCTTTTGGCCGTCCTCCTCAACAACGCGCTGGTGGAGAGGCTCAGTTTGCACACCAGAATCACTGTGGGTGAGTCACACGTTCACCTACAGACAAATTGTCGCAACGTCTCCCTTACACTAAAGACACTTGGAGGCAGTGAAGGTAAAATGGGCACATTTGGGAGTCCTCTTGCTGCCAGCAACTAAAGTGAAGATTCACTACTACAGTTGCACTTAAAACTATTCCAATCGCATCGTCATTTACATTTATTGTTTAAAATGAACAAAGTCTAATTAGATGTCCCATTGTAATGTTAGATGAGATGAGCTATTTAAACTGCACAGTGGGTTTTTTTGTATACTGTATTAAACGAATGTTGAATCTGATCAAAACATTCTATTAACTCATTCACTGCCATTGACGGCGCTAACGTCAAAAATTCATTTGTACTATTTCTATTAGGTTTTTTCCCCACTTTTGTTAACAAGAGTATGAAAACCTAGAATTTGTTATTGTACATTTAGAACAGATATGAAATTTGTAATCAATCGCGAGTTAACTACTGAAGTCATGCGATTAATTACGATTAAAAACTTAATTAATCGCCTGACGCCCCGAATTTTTAATAATATTTTCTTTCTTTTTTATTTATTTCTTCATTCACTGCCGTTGATGGCTATAAACGTCAACAATTAATTTGAACTATTTCTATTAGTTTAACATTTTTTCCCCATTTTTGTTAACAGGAGTATAAAAACCTAGAATTTTTTATTGTACATTTAGAACAGATATAAAATGTGTGATTAACCGTGAGTTAACTAGTGAAGTCATGCGATTAATTACAATTTTAAAAAAATGTATCGCCTCTTGCCCCTCATTTTTAATAATCTTTTTTTTTTTTTTATGAATTAATGGCAGTTAATGAATTAAAACTCCATTTTGCATCATAGTAATCTTGTCCTGCAGTGTTCTCTGCAGCATAAATGAGATCCACTTGAATCCTTGAGGAAACATCCAGTCAAGAGTGCTCAACACTGACATTAATAAAGTCCAGATTGAAGTGGAGGTTCTTCACTGGACGATGATGATCTTGACCTTTGTGTGATGTGTTTTATTTTGTTCTTTGTGCAGGCTACATCTTAGCATTGGGGCCTCTGGTATTTGTCAGCGTATTTGATGTGTGGTTGGCAAAGTTCACTACAAGCCAAGCTTATATTATCAACCTGGTCTCCGTGGGAGTAGTTGCCTTTGGGTGTACAGGTAAGCAAAGCAGCCAGCCAACAAAAGAATAGAATAGAATAGAATAGAATGCACTTTGTCCTGCAACAGTGCAATTAGGATTTTAGGATTTTTACACCAGCAAGTTGGCAGTAGCACCTTTCAAGAATGGCAATCAAATAATCCTAAAAAATAATAAAATAAATTAAATAACCTTCTGTCTTTCATCATCACTTCATTGCGTGTAGAGAATGCCATCGACTGTCAACTTAAGTTAACAGACCATTTCACGTAAAAAATGTCAAATATAATGCAATTAAAAATAACATTTATCTTACCTGGTTAATGTTATTTTTGCTGATGAACCTCACGTGAGGTTCAGGGCTGTACATGTCACTTTCATTTTCACACACGATTGCAAGTTGCCATATGAGGCATGTTTGTTTGGAATGTTACCAGAGCACCAAAATCAAATTTAACTCTGAAAAATGAAGGAAGTACTATAAAAGAAACCATTTGTTGTTATTCCTTTTCCAAATTCACAGAGCCACAACAGATGATTGACAGATCCACGTGTGGCCCCAGAGCCGCAGGTTGCAGGCCCCGAATCTAACCATTCATTCCTGCATACATCTATATCTTATGATTGTAAAAGTAGTTCACAAAAAATCCATCATCCCATCGGCTGCATGATTCCAGAAGGGCGAAAAGTCACAACACACACACTAGATGGCTGCTAATGAATATGAAATCATGTTGATGATTAATTAAGAAACATGCTTGATGATAGTCCACTGAATCCTCGTGTTTCATGCGTTGACCTTTCCCCTTGGCCTAAATCTTGTCCGAAGCACTCACTAGCATTTACAAACTAATTTCATACATTTTTGTACAGTTTGGATGCTTTCTATAATTACAACATGTTAGCCATTGGCAGTGGATGAAGTCGGTTACGTCCCCCGCTGTAGGCCAGGAACCACCACTGGTTGACTGTTTACACCACTAACCACTCCCTCATCCCTTTCCAGTGCAGCAGTCCAGTTTCTATGGTTACATGGGGATGCTGCCCAAGAGGTACACACAGGGGGTGATGACCGGAGAGAGTGAGTACAAAAATATCATCGTGCTCCTTTGACCACCATCTTCTAGCTTCCTTCCTCTCTAAAGTGTCTTAACACATCTAAAGCTCCTCCTCCTCCTTCTTCTTCTTCTTCTTCTTCTTCTTCTTCTTCTGTGAGGAGTGGGAGGGATAGAGAGAGAGAGAAGTGCGGAAGTTTGAGCGTTTTTTGGTGCTTTTTTCATCTTTTTTTGATAGTATGTGTAATAGTTTTTTTCTTTATCTTGTAGTTATTTTTGTAAAACTTAGTGGTTAGTGTTGGTGGGGGGTTTTCGGTGGTGGACCGGCGTCGCCGGTAGGCAACATGCCGGTGGCGGAAACGCCCGCTGCCGAGTTTGAGCGTCTCACTCGCCGGCACGCAGTTAAGCTGTTGCCGGCAGTGGGCTGCTCGGTGGAGGAGGCAGGAATGGCCGTGGGGAAGGTGGTGGGATACAATAGTATTAAATCTGCGTCCCGAATGAATGGAGCGATCGTTATCTTCCTTGATGACACTAACAAGGTGGGACAGGTGGTTGAGAGCGGTGTTGTGATTGGCGACACCTTCACTCCCGTTCTCCCCCTCGTGAGCCCTGCAAGAAAGGTAACAATCTCGAATGCTCCGCCGTTTATTAAAAACGAGGTGCTCGCTAAAGAACTGTCGAGATTTGGTCAACTCGTTTCACCGATAAAAATGGTGTCTTTGGGCTGCAAGTCACCGCAGCTTAAGCATGTTGTGTGTCACCGGAGACAGGTGCACATGGTGCTTAAAGACACGACGGGCGAGCTGAACCTGACATGCACTTTTAAAGTTGATAATTTTCCGTATATGGTGTTTGTTTCTACTGAACACATGAAGTGTTTTGGGTGCGGTGCGGAGGGGCACCTAGTTCGCTCCTGTCCGGAGCGGAGGGCGTCCGCTCCGGGGGGAGCGCCCCCCCACCCGGGGATGCGGCGGTGGCCGAAGGGGCGCCGCAGCCCACGGAGCCGGTGGATTCGGCGGCGCCGTCGGCTCCGGTGTTGGCCGGTCCGTCGGCTCCGGTGTTGGCCGGTCCGTCGGCTCCGGTGTTGGCCGGTCCGTCGGCTCCGGTCGCCCCGGTGACGGCGGGGTTGGCGGATTCGGTTGATACGGTGCCGGTGGTGGGCGGGGCCGCGGAGGGGTCGACAGGAGCCGGCGGTGGGCCGCCACTGCCACAAACCGATAACGTATTACAGGAATCGATAAAAGAAAAAAGGGGAGCAAACGCCGTCATTCTACGACCGTGTGAAAATGTTTTTTGTGAATGAAAACATGGCTGATGTGGGCGATGAGGCAATGTCTGATGATGACACACTGAAAGTGTCGCAAAAGAGAAAACTTAATGTTCTTGTGAAAGGTATTGTTAAAAATAGAAAAACGACTGAAAGTGAATGTGATTTTACACAGGATGACAACGATGTACCCTACTCTGTCGAAATGATTAAGAGGTTTCTTGAAGATACAAAAGGGGTACGGCAAACCGCCGTATCCGAGCATTTTCCCGATCTCAAGCTTTTTATTAAGTCCGCAAAGCCTCTTTCACGAAGGCTCGGGGAAGTGCTCACCGACCAAGAAATTTATCGGCTCAGAAAGAGCATAGCGAAAGCCAAAGATGAATTGCACATTGATGAAATTGGAGATTAATCTCCTTTTATTGTTTTTTTTGTCATTGCTGTGTTGTCCTAATGGGTCGCTATTTATTTTCCCATTAATGTGTGATTTTAATATGGGAACTCTGAACGTGAATGGTGCCCGGGCTGATTTCAAAAGAGCTGCTCTTTTTAAGATGATGGAATTGAATGGACTGAATGTGTTGTTTCTTCAAGAAACGCACAGCACTGACAACAATGTCTGTGAATGGAAAATAGATTTTAAGGGGGAGGTAATTCTGAGCCATGGTTCCAGTGCCAGTGGTGGAGTTGGTATTTTATTAGCTCAGAATTTTTTGCCGGCTTATTTTAGTGTAGAAGAAATTATTCCAGGTTTTTTACTAAAAGTTATAGCTTTCTATGAAAATGTTAAGTTAGTATTTTTAAATGCCTATGCTCCAACCAGAGGGGTGGAGAGGATCACGTTTTTGGATAAGTTAGGTGATGCTCTTAAAGCGTGTCGTGGTGATTTCGTGTTTTTAGGCGGTGATTTTAATTGCACTGAAAATCCCGCTCTGGACAGGAATCATCCTGAGCCACACCCTGGGTCGTCTCACAGACTCAGACAGCTCATTAAAGACCACGAGCTGTCTGACCTATGGAGAGTTTTTCATCATGACACACGACAGTACACATGGAGCCATAGCTATGAGAATTATTTATCCCTCGCCAGACTTGATCGCTTTTACTGTTTTAGTCACCTTTTAAATATTTTTAAAAGGTGCTCGATTCGGCCTGTTGGTTTTAGCGATCATTTTCTTGTGTCTTGTTCCGTTTTTATTCAGAACATTCGCTTACGAAGCGCCTATTGGCATTTTAACACAGCTCTTTTGAATAATCAGGCTTTTAAAACAGCTTTTAAGTTTTTTTGGTTATCCCACAGAGAGAGCAGACCCAATTTTCCCACCATCCAGCAATGGTGGGATTACGGAAAAATTCAGACCAGACAACTGTGCCAGAATTTCACTCGCTTTGCCACGGGTGAGTTAACCCGGACTGTAAGGGGTCTGGAGAGACAGGTAGAGGAGTTACAGTCTTTAGCTGCATCTACTGGAAATAGAGGGCTTTTAGACTCCCTCAAGTCCAAACAGTCGGCGCTGGCCAGCCTGCTCGGGGTGTCTGCACAGGGGGCGCTGGTCAGGTCGCGTTTTATGAACATCTCGCAGATGGATGCCCCCTCTCAGTTTTTCTTTGGGCTTGAGAAGAAAAATGGACAAAGGAAGATCATTCATTGCTTACGCACGGGTAGCCGTTCTGAAGTCTCAGATTCTTCTGGGATTAGGAAATATGCTGCCGGTTTCTACAGAGACCTTTATAGGAATGAGTGGTCAAGTAATTCAGAGACACACAGTACATTTTTAAGCGGTCTCCCTCAGGTGAGCCAGGAGCAAACCCCCCAGTTGGCGGCACCGGTGAAGCTCGAGGAGCTGGAAGCTGCCCTGGGGAGCCTGCAGTGTGGCAAGGCTCCTGGCATTGACGGCCTTTCGGTGGATTTTTACAAGTCCTTCTGGCCGATTGTCGGACCAGACTTGCTTGCCGTGATGAATGACAGCATCAAAAATGGGAAACTCCCGTTGAGCTGCAGGAGGGCCATCATCACCCTGCTACCAAAGAAGGGAGACCTGCAGGACATTAAGAACTGGAGGCCTGTGTCCTTGCTGTGCTCTGATTACAAGATCTTGTCCAAAGCGCTGGCCCTTAGGCTGCGAGGGGTGATGTCGTCCATCATCCACCCTGATCAGACCTATTGCGTGCCGGGCAGGCTCATTAGCGACAATGTCAATCTAATTCGGGACTATTTGGAACTCTGCAATTCCTTGGCTATTGGGACTGGTCTCATTTCCATAGACCAGGAAAAGGCTTTTGACAGGGTTGAACACCAGTACCTGTGGCAAACCATGGGTGCCTTTGGTTTCAGCCCTGACTTTATAGCCATGATCCGGGTGTTTTATTGTGAAATTGAGAGCGTTCTTAAAATAAATGGTGGTCTGAGTGCCCCTTTCGATGTCCGGAGAGGGGTGAGGCAGGGCTGCTCTCTCTCTGGGATGCTTTATTCTCTGTCCATAGAGCCTCTGCTCCACAAGTTAAGGGAAACTTTAAACGGTGTGTACATCCCCCAGTGTTGTATGTCTTTCAAACTGTCTGCCTATGCCGACGATGTAGTGGTTTTAACTAAGTCGCAAGAGGACATTGATACGTTAAGAAAAGTTGTGAAAGAGTTTGGTTTTATTTCATCTTCGCGAGTGAACTGGGGGAAGAGCGAGGCTCTCATGGTGGGAGAGGGGCTGAAGGACAAGCTCAAATTGCCGGGCGAACTGGAATGGAAAAGTGGGGGTTTTAAATATCTGGGCATTTTTTTGGGGGATGAGACCTACAAAAAGAAAAACTGGGAAAATGTGTTGGAGACGGTAAGGGGAAGGTTAAAACGGTGGAAGTGGTTGCTGCCAAAAATGTCTTATAGGGGCAGAACCCTCATCGTCAACAACTTAGTTTCGTCTTCCTTATGGCACAAACTAATGGTCTTGGACCCTCCAGCCTCTCTCCTGGAAGAGTTGCAGCGCATTTTAATTGATTTCTTTTGGGGGGGCAGGAGGCACTGGGTTCCACAGAGCGTCCTTTTCCTCCCTAAAGAAGAGGGGGGGCAGGGCTTGGTGCATTTGGCCAGCAGGGGCGCTGCTTTTAGACTCCAGTTTATACAAAGGCTCCTGACTGGCCCCAAGGATGTTCTGTGGAGACCATTAGCCCGATGCATCCTGCAGCGTTTGGGTTTATATGGGCTGGATTTTAGTTTGTTTTTAATGGACTTGTCTCGCATGAACACAGTTTCTCTGCCTTGTTTTTATCGGAGTGCTTTCAAAGTCTGGAACTTCCTGAAAAAACAGCGGGCGGAGCAGGCTGACTCACTGTACTGGCTCATGCAAGAACCTGTCCTGCAGGGAACCCTGCTGGACTACCCTAGCTGGGGGGGAGCGACTCTGTCCAAAACCCTTCAAGCTGCAGGGGTCGCAACGCTTGGCAGAGTGGTGGAGCTGACCGGTCCCAGTCTCGAAGACCCCGCTCCGCTGGCCTCCATTCTGGGGCTACATTCCTTGAGGGTCGTCAACCAGCTGCTGAACCACTGGAAAAGAAGACTGGCTGGAAATGAGCGCTCTCTCCTCAGTCTGTATGGCAGTGGTTCCCTAACTCCAAACCCGGAGGACGGCTTCCCCCACATCGGCCTGCTCCCAGAATTGGGTGACTGTGGCGGTCCCCTGCTGGAGAACATTCCAGCAGTTCCGTTGGGAACCGCGTCCGGAAAACACTTTTACCGAACAATGGTCAAGACCTTACACAAAAACAAACTTAACGGACGCTTGGACACTCCATGGAGGAGAGTTATAGATGATAAACTGAAGCCAGCTTGGGGCACCTTATACAAGGCCCCAGTGGTCAAGAAACACGGCGATGTTCAGTGGCGGATCCTCCACGGCATCGTGGCCGTGAACTCCTATATATCCGCGATAAATCCAGCTGTTGCGGACACCTGCCCCTTCTGTGGACACAGGGAAACAGTATTTCACTGTTTCTATCAGTGCGAGCGTTTGCAATCTGTTTTTGATTTAGTTGATAGGGTTTTTAATCAATGTAAAGTAGTTTTTCACAAGCACTCTTTTATTTATGGTTTTAACCATAAGGGTCAGATCAAGAAGGAAAGCCGGGTTTTAAACTTTGTTTTGAGCCAGGCTAAGATGGGTGTGTGGTTGTCACGAAAAAGGAAAGTTGAAGATGGGGCAGAAGTTGATCCCACGGTTCTGTGTAAAAAGTTGATAAAGTCCAGACTCTTTATTGATTTTAGTTTTTACAAGAGAGCAGGAGATTTGGATAGGTTTTGTGACATGTGGACTGTTAACGGGGCACTGTGCGACGTGAATGAACAGGCGCTATGTTTTAGTGATGTTTTGATGTAAAAGCTTTTGTATTTTTTTATCTATTTATTTAATTGCTCTTGCCGAGCTGTATGTTAGGAAAATAATGTAAATAAGAGCGGCAAATAAATGTATTTTTTCAAAATCAAATCTTCTTCTTCTTCTTCTTCTTCGTGCAGGCACCGCCGGCGTCATCATCTCCCTGTCTCGCATCTTCACCAAGCTGCTGATCCCGGACGAGAGGAGGAACACGCTCATCTTCTTCCTCATCTCCATCGGCATGGAAATGCTCTGCTTCCTTCTTCACCTGCTGGTGCGCCGCTCCCGCTTCATCCGCTACTACACCAGCCACAACCAGGGCAAAGGTCAGGGCAAAGGCCACGACCCCCGCGGCAACGCCACCGGCTACAGGGTTCATCACGACGTCACGGCGGAGGAGGTTAAATTTGTAAGTCGTACTCGATGGCGGTGTGAAAGCATCTCACTTTACTCTCAAAATTACTTATTCATGTTACGTTTTTACCAGAGAAATCATATCCAGCTTTGGCAAAATAGCAGCGCTAGCAATTCTAAGCTAACATTAGCGCTGTAAGCAAGCTGATGTTAGCCACGAGTGCTACATCGCTAGCATGACTGGTTCGTAATGGAATGTCACATTATCGGTTTGAAGTCATATTTTTTTGTTATGTACAACAAATGAACAAGCAAAAAAGAAGTAATAAGATTAGAAAAAATGTTGCTCGTTCCCTGTTGCTAGCCCAGTTCACCTCTAAAAGCAACCGAGGGTTGTGTCCTCCTAGTTGAAGCAATACTCTGATACCTTTGTCCTGTTTTGTGAGAGGGACATCACAATTTTGTCTGACACAGAGGATTGTGATTCAGGGAGTTCTTTGTGCTGGTTGCTAGGGGAAACCAAGGCAGTATTTCACTTTACGACTATAATCAGGAAGAGTGTTTCCTTCTGGCTCCTGAGACCCTATAATCAACTAATGGATGCGTGTGTGCGTGCATGTGTATGTGTGTGTCATCAACCTGCAGTCACTCAACAGTGATCCGCTAATAGCTGTAGCCGTAATAAGCTGAAGTCATGCAGCCAATGTGGTGTCGCTTTAATGAAAGGAAGAGAATAAATACATGAACTGTGAGATGTGCGTCCTCCAGTTTTGTGTCAGTAAATAGTGTCCTTCAAAGAGGACAAAATAGTAGGCCTCATGCACAGAAAACTCTTAAAAATGTGAAGTATTACTTGTATTTTACTTTTTGTGTGAAAAGGAAACAATTACAAATTTGTACTCATTCTTTTCATGTTATAGGACGGAAGCGTATTGCATTCACAGCTCCTGTTTTTCTGACAAATTTTTGGGGAGAGCTTTGTTTTTTTCAGTATTTTTTTTAATTGTCTGTTTTTCTGAATCTTTTTTTCGGTTTTACTGATTTTTTTTTTCTGACAATTTTTTTTCCAGAAAAACAGGCTGAAAAAAGATATTCAAAAAAACAGAAAAATAATTATTTTTATAAAACAAGGAAAAATTACTCAGAAAAACAGATATATATTTTTTTGAAAAACAGGATTTTGTTTTACAGAAAAAAAATACTCAAAAAAAACAAAGCTCCCCCCAAAAAATAGTCAAGTGAATGCAATACGCTTCCGTATGATAGTGACTATTTGCAACGTCACAATTTTAACGTTTTATTCTCCAAAATGCTATTTATTCTTAAGTATGTTGTGTGAATAAAAAGAAGTAATATAGATAAGCTGCTTTTTGATAAACTATGTTAATGATAGAAAGTGTTATTTTTGGTTCCTGCTCAGGGGAATGGTGGAATGGGGCCCCCCACAACCGAAGACGGCATTGAGGACTATGTTGGTGGGACATACGTGCGATTCGACGCCCCAAAAATCAAGATCAGAAAAACCTGGCCTGGTGTTCGCGGTAAATTCATTGATTTTTTTCCTCGGATGTGTACTGAACTCGTTTCATATTAGGCGTTAATTCTCGTTCACGTGCGTCCTCTCTGGACAGATCTGATTTTGCACCGCTACGTGGTGTCCCGTGTGATCTGGGCCTACATGCTGTCCATAGCGGTGACCTACAGCATCACCCTGTGCCTGTTCCCCGGCCTCGAGTCTGAGATGAGGAACCAGACCTTAGGGGAGTGGCTGCCCATCCTCATCATGGCCACCTTCAACATGTCTGACTTTGTTGGCAAGGTGAGGAGCCTCTCGTGAAGAACCTCACATTAGATTTACAAATTGTCTTTTGTTTTGGGATGATAATGACTATTTTACATTGTGGGTTGTGCCAACGAACCAAAAGAAGCTTATTTAAATCGGAAGTCAACGTTAAACATTTCTTGACAATAATATGTTACATGTGACCTCACTAGTCCAAATCCAGCCGTTTTTATTCATCTCTGGGGGCGGCCATTTTGCCACTTGCTGTCGACTGAAGATGACATCACAGTTGCTCAGGGCTCAGGTAGCAACCAACCACAGCTCAGCTTCAGAAAACAGGTGAGCTGTGATTGGTCGTTGCCTGTGTCCTGAGCAATTGTGATGTCATCTTCAGTCGACAGCACGTGGCAAAATGGCCGCCCCCAGAGATGAATAAAAACGGCTGGATTTTGCTGCTTAACTCCACTATATTCCACTAACACAATATTAACCGGAATATCATATGTAGACTATTGGGGCTGCGTAGAACATATTACCGTCACAGATTTTTTTGGGGGGGTGGGGTGGGGGTTTGACTTGTGTTCAGATCCTGGCAGCGCTGCCCTACGACTGGTCTGGAGGCCGCCTGCTCTTCTTCTCCTGCCTGAGAGTCGTCTTCATCCCTCTCTTCATCATGTGCGTGTACCCGGCACACGCCCCCACCCTGGCCCACCCGGCCTGGCCGTGTCTCTTCTCCCTGCTCATGGGCGTCACCAACGGCTACTTTGGGTCCGTGCCCATGATTCAGGCTGCTGGCAAGGTGGCGCCGGAACAGAGGGAGCTTGCAGGTAAGACAGGGTTAAGGTCTCATTAACTCATTCACTGCCATTGACGGCTAAAAACGTCAAAAATTCATTTGAACTATTTCTGTTAGTTTAACATTTTTTTCCACTTTTGTTAACAAGAGTATGAAAACCTTCAATTGTTTTCCTTGTACATTTAGAACAGATGTAAAATTTGCGATTCATCGTGAGTTAACTAGTAAAGTCATGTGATTAATTACGATTAAAATTTTCATCACCTGACGCCCCAAATTTTTTATGTATTCTTCTTCTTTTTTTAATTAATTCACTGCCATTGACGGCTATAAACGTCGAAAATTCATTTGATCGATTTCTGTTAGTTTAACAGTTTTTCCACTTTTGTTAACAAAAGTATGAAAACCTTGAATTGTTTTCCTTGTACATTTAGAACAGATGTAAAATTTGCGATTCATCGTGAGTTAACTCATGCCTGTCACCCCTAATTTTTAATATTTTTTTTTATGAATTTATGGCAGTGAATGAGTTAAGTATAAATACCTGACTTGCGTGCAGTAATGAAGTGTTGTTTGGTGCAGGGAACGTGATGACGGTCTCCTACATGACAGGCTTGATGTTGGGCTCAGTTGTGGCGTACGCAGCTTACAGCTTCACGGCCCCTCCAGGAAGCGGTTTCGCCACGCTCAATTTACACGCTAACACTACCGGCGTTTGAATGTCCTCACATGGTTCGATACTCGCGATTCTAGACAAACATGTAATACTGGCAGCACCCAGGAGAGGGTGGCCTTCTCCCATTTGAAGGAAACGATGTAGCATTACATATCTTTCCATTCTCCAATCAGGATGAGAGAAGAATTTGGGGATGTTGGTGAACTTTGGCCCCGACTCTTCAGTGGTCGTCCTTTTGGAGTGTTTCACTGTGAAATCGGTTTCAGCATACTGGCGTGCTTTCATTTACTACTATGTCACTTTTTTTTAGGTACAGTAGCTGGAGTACCGATGGTCCTTGAATGCACCTTTACAAAAAAATATATAAATAATTTGGAGACAGTTATCATTAAGGTAAAATTTTGCTATTTTGGTCACAGAGGGCAACAATTAACTAAAAGATGAAGATGACTCTCAAAAGGTTGTTTCTATCTGCTTTTCCATCAGTTTGTCGTACTTTAGTGTTTTCAACTGAGAGGCTAACCAAATATAAATTCAAGTAAATAAATTAACATGCGTGTTAGCATGCATGCCTCACAGTTTGGGATTTTGAGGTTCGAACCCCGACTTTAGCCTTCCTGTGCGGAATTTGTTCTCTCTGTGCTTATGTGACTTCCTCCCACATTCCAAAAACGTGCATGTCAGGCTCACTGAAGACTAAATTGTTTGTAGGTGTGAATGTGGCTCTGAAGGCTCGTTTGTCGACATGTTCACCCAAGTTTAGTCACAGGCCCCTGCTCACCCGTTACTCTACAAAATAAATCAATTATTGACCATATTAATTCCGCATTAAGCAGTATTGCTCATCTGTGGCCGACAGCTTCTGTTTAGTGTTCTTTGTGTTTTTGTTTTGTATTTTTATTTTAAGCTCCAATGCTCCTCATGTGAGTGCAACCTCCAAAGCCCAACAAGCCAAATTTGGAGGTCAACCAAAATATTCTGCTTTTCAAACAGAAGTTGGAGTTGAAACTGTTATGATGGACCTCACGCATGACTTCAGCAAATCTCGTGGAAAAATTAATGATTTTTTTGTGTGTGTCACAAATGATGGTAAAGGGTGTGTTGATAACCATAGAACCTCAAGTAGAAGCATCTAACTGCAAAATACAATAGTACATTGTACATATAAATAGTGAGTTATTTAATTAAATTTTTACTTTTATCATACAGCTGTTAAAGGGGAAATTGTTGACAATATTATATTCTATGCAGCCTCACTAGTCTAAACATGACATTCTGATTAATATTAATATTACATTTGCGGAATATGAGTTATGCAGCAAAATCCAGCTGTTTTTATCCATTTCATGGGGCGGTCATTTTGCCACTTTGCTCTCAAGTGACAATGACGTCACAGTTGCTCATGTCTCAGGTAACGACCAATCGCAGCTCAGCTTCAGAAAACAGGTGAGCTGCGATTGGTCATTGCCTGAGCTCTGAGCAACATTGATGTCATCTTCAATCGACATCAAGTGGCAAAATGGCCGCCCCCTGAGATGGATAAAAACAGCTGGATTTTGCTGCATAACTCTTATTCCACAACAGTTTTATTAATCAAAATGTCACGTTTAGACTCGTGAGGTCACATATAACATATTATTGTCAAGAAATGTTGATGGTTGACTTCCCCTTTAACTTCTCTTTGTATTTGACGGTTGGAAATGTTCACATTTTTGCTTAAAACGCCGACTGCAAAGTTGATGTACAGGCTCTAAGTCAGGGGTCACCAACATGGACCACATCAGTACCCTGCAGGCCTGTTGTAAAATGAGCTCAACAGTGATTAAATGAATGTTGCTGATAATTGTGAGAAAACAATAACATTGTCAGTGTCATCACATAGATGAATGGATTAATTATTAAGAAGAACTTTTGACAAGATTTGAGCAAATTTGTGTTCGACTTTGGAGGTTCTGCCGGAGCAATGTTGCATTTTTATGAGGGGTCAAAACAATGAGTGCCAAAAAGAGTGAATGTAAAACCAACAGTATCACTGTCTGAACCTTGTAAATATATTATAGAATTATATTTAAAAGAGCAAAGTGATGTGACGTGCCAGGGTTAACGATATTTTGGTTAGTTTATCTCTCTTATAAAGATGCAGAACGGTCCCTGTGGTTTTTGTGGATTATTTTTTCTTTGAAGTCATTTTAACCAAATCTGAGCAAGGGAAGGAGCAAACCATGACACTCGTCACATCATGTTTGTCAAATATCTTTGACTCAATGTAGAAACATTTCAAAATATAGTATATTGCTGAATCCAAAGCTTTTTCTTGTCTTTTTGCCTTTGTTTTTCGTGTTCTATTTTTCGAGGTATTTTAGTTCATTTGTGTTTTGTTTTCTCTCTGAGCAGTGTTGAGTGTTTGTGAAATATTTGTGGAATATTTGTGTTCATGTGTGGAAAGATGAATAGCCGTGCACTTTGTATGTCAGCAAAGCTCTACGGCTGGCAGGCGTTTACTAAACCTGAGCATACGAGAATGGGGGAAAATAAATATATTATCAAAACATGTCATGTCATCCCAGATGCAATTACTTGCAGTCTCAGTTTTCGTTGGGACAGCAAACATTGAGACCAAATTTAACAACTTTTTTCTTATTTTTAACATTTTGACAGTACATTAACATATGATTGAATCTTGTTTTTAAAAAACTAGTAGGCACAGGACAAAATGTTTCATTTTTCTTGTGTATATGGAATGTACCGAAGGAATTACCACATGGCGAAACTATATATTTTGAGCTTCAAAACCAGATATGATATCTTTGGGCTCAATCATTCTACAATGACTACTATCTTAAAAATAAATAATATAATATAATTCTAAATCTCGGATGAAACAGAGCATTGACAAAATAAATGAATCATGGTTTCAGGGTTGAAGTAGCAAAAACAACATTTTACATCATTATCAACAAAATCGCTAACTGTGACATGGATAATAAATTATAACATTTTGAAATGAATTTTAAAAGATTTTTTGAGTTCACAAAATATAATTGGAACATTCAGTAACAAATCTTATCATTAGCTCTACTTTAGCATGCTTTCAGATTGCTTTGACGTCATCTTAGTATTTTTCAGAGACATTGTGGGGCACATTTTTAATATTTGTGATGTTTATTTACAGTTTTTATTTGGGGGGGTCTCCCGTTGTCAGGTTCAGAGGGAAATGTGTTCACTTCCGGTTAATTTGCATCATACTTTTACGATATGTTATAATGCAGCTATAAACTTCATTAACGTGTTACAATATAGATGGATTTAAGTTGTCATTTGGTTCTAAAATGGCAAAAGGAAAAAAGAATAGGAAAAAGAAACAAGTGTTTACAATATTGAGCAAAAATTGCTATTTTGGTGAATAGTATCGATGTGGTACGATTTACTAACCAACCTACAGTATTGGCCTCGCAAACAATACTGTATATCCATTTCGTCTCCTCTTTCAAAGTAGGCTTGCTCATATTGGAACATCCAACATTTCCTGTCGCGTCTAAGATTGCAACATGTTTGCTTGAGGAACACTTGGAGTTAGGGATGGAAATCGAAAACCGGCTCCCAGTGTTTCAATTCCTTGGCACCGTTTTTTGCTAACAATTCCCTTATCGGTTCCGTGTGGGAGTATGACGTCACCACGCGCAAGAGTCGCGCGACATTTCCGTGCGCGCCGAGCAACAAACATGGCAACACGCTCGAAAGTTTGTTGACATCTTCCAAGAAAAGCTAACAACAGGCCAACTTGGAATATTTCGTCTAAGGGAGGAAACACTACCACTATGCAAACGCATTTGAACACAACATGCGATGACAGTCTGTCGTGTTTGTGAGCGCTACGGAGTACCGGTGGGATCAACACAGCAATGCAAGCGTTCTCTCCTATCAACACTCCAGGTACGGGTAGTAATATATTAGCGCCAGATTGCCTTTTTGTGAAACGTGCCGTTAGTAACTGCTAATGTTAAAGCCGTATCTCACTAAACGCCGCGGCCCGCGGGTGTTGTGTTGTTGTTTTTTCATTAGAGTTCATTCAAGGTTGCAAAACGTGCAAAGATGTACAGATCGAACCATGACTTAAAAGCAACACTCGCTACCTCCACACATTCTGAATCTGTTCACGTGAGTCACACACACCAGTCTATTGGCTGCGTCTGTTTTGAGTGAGGCAGATTGGAGGAGTTTTTGAGTCTTCATTAAGCTTTCCTCAAAGACCGATACAATTTGAATCTAACAATTGAGCCATAAAAGTTTAAACCTTTGCTAGTTTGGATTTTTTTTTTTTTTATGTTTTCCTCTTGCAGACTATTTCTCCACTCCAACTGAGGTAACTCAAGTTCATTTTCATCACAACCCTGCCAACAAGTTTGCTTGATTACTGTTTTACTGAATGGGCTCCTTGCACAAATCGACTACTTCCTGAACTCGATAGCACTCCTTCATTGAAACTGATTAACTCAGGTGTGTCTGGTTATTGTCGTCGTGGTTACTGAGGTCAGGCACACCTGGATTAATGAGTTTGCCAAATCATGAAAGACAGGAAATGAAGGAGTGGTACTGAGTCCAGGAAGTAGTGGATTTGTGCAAGGAGCCCAGGAATTCCTCACGTGCAGTCAGAAGATGGACTAGTCCATTGCATGAGAAGGGAGATCGTATAGTAGCCTACATGAAACGATCATGAGATGAAACGGTTGGATGTGTATTGAGGCCTGTAAATTAACTCAAAACAATGATAGTTACTTTAAATGAAAGAAAACTTTATTAATCAGATTCGTGAAAAAACTGAAGAAAATATCTTATTTTAGCATGTAATATTGGTAATAATATTATTAATGCAGATAGTGGTATGTGTTAATATGCACAAAACTCACACACAACGTTCTGATCTAATTGTACTGTAATGAGTATGGAAGGCGACCCAAATTTACCAATAAATATAAACATAAAGGCAGACTTAATCATGTCGTCTTGAAAACGAATGAAAGGCTTGGTGACGCGTTTTGGCCTGTAGTGGGCAGCATCGATCTGAGGAAGAGGACTTTCAAGTGTTTCCATGGTGATGACGTAATTCTGACAATGGAATACAGTACGGTTATATACAGGATACGGAGCATTGAATTCCTTTGCAGAGAGAAGTTCGGAAATATGGTAGCATTTGCCAACTTTAAACAGGCGTAGATTCCACACTAAGGCAACAAACACAGCAAGCGAAAGCAAGATGAGCTTATGTGGAAGAAAATAAATAAATGTAAAAAAAATAAAAATAAAGTACGGCACATACGCAACATTTAAAAAGCATCCTAGAACATTCCAGAATAACAGCGAGAATTGCAAAGGCCACATCTGCAGTTGAAACAAACAGAAGGATAATAACTTTAAAAGAACTATCCAAAAAATGAAGATTCACTGGAGATCCACTTTTGGAGAAGGATTTTAAGAGTGACATGGGAGATGAGAACAAATGAAAGTGGACTGCAGGAAATTGCAGTGGAAAGAGAGCTGTTAGAAACATTGAAAGCTTGGCAGAAAAAATGGCTGAGACATGTAATTTATTAGGAGAGAGAGTTTATATTGGAGTGTCATTGAAGGAAGGCCAGAAGAGAAACACTGAGAATTCCCGGGGGGAAGGCGAACCTTGTAAAAAAAAAAATGAAAAGGATGGCAAAGGACAGAAACGGGTTGAAGAGGTCTGACCACTTTTTGTAATTTTCTTTTTATTACTATTATTATTATTTTGCGACATGAGATTTTTCAAATATAAAATATGTGCTTTAAAAAAAAAATACGGTTGGGAAACAGTGGTTTTGTGAGTAGATGATAAATAGTTGAATATAAACAACCAATTGTCAGTTTCTAATAGCTAACAAGTTGTCCGTTGGCGCATAACCTCACATTCCACATAATGATAAATGGAAGGAAGGAATTAAAGTTAATGTATTGTAGAGCCTATTTCTTACGGCCTGGGACAGGATATTACTGTAGGGGAGACCGGGGCTAGTTGTATCATGGGTAAGTCGTCACAGTGCAATTTTCTTCTCCACCAGAGGGCACAACGAAAAAATGGAATACTAGTTTTCTTCATATAAATGGTCAGGGGTTGTGTCCTGTCCGAGAAGAGAATAAATAGCAGCACATTGTGAGCTGACTTGAGTGCAAGGTATCTGTTTTGCACAACCCAAAGTAAACATTTTCTACTTCATATATTTTGAAACAAGTGGCGTACATAGACAAATTCTGACAGCAAATCAAGTGGACTCGTTAGAGGAGAGATTCCGGCATCTTGTCATGCCTCAGTCATTGCTCTGTTTTAAGCTAACTTTAAACGAGAGCAAGTATTAACCAACATGGTAGTTTGGGGCAACTTGTCACAGTCATTTTGGGGATTGTTGTCACATATGTATTGAATGGGCCAATGAAAAATGCATCTCTGGCAACTCGGTTTACATATGCCAGAATTGCCCTTCAGATGATGAGTCGGAAGAGGGAGGAAATTTATTTGTTTTTTTTCATTGTTTAAAAATATATTTTTCAGTTGTTGGAACTACAGTATGCCCACATGTCAGGACTGGTTTAAGTTTCATGATCAACCATCCATCCATTTACCGAAATGCTATATTAAAAAGAAAAAATCTATTTTACTCATTCACTGCCATAAATTCATTAAAAAAAAAAGATGATTAAAAATTAGGGGCAGGAGGCGATTAACATTTTTAATTGTAATTAATCGCATGATTTCACTAGTAAACTCACGATTAATCACAAATTTTATATCTGTTCTAAATGTACAATAAAAAAAGTTCTAGGTTTTCATACTCTTAACTCTTTGACTGCCAAGCATTTTCAGAAAAGAGGATGTGTGGGTGCCAGCTGATTTAAGCATTTTGACTGATCTTTCAAGGTTCACAGAAATTTTTTTGTTTGGACTATGGAAACACAGATACTACCAAATTAAAGATTGAACTCTCATCTTTCATCAGAAAAAAAAGTTTGTTTCTACTTTATTCCGTTCTTCAGTAATCAACAATAGAAAATGGTTAGTTTCATTCAAATGCTCTGTTTTGGACCAAAATACGGAGAAATCAAGCTTTTAGTGAAACGATATTATTTCATGCACTCTAGTGAATTTGACCCCTTTTTCTTCCATGAATGATGCCACAAACATCTAAACAGTGCTTTACTTCTATAAAACACTACCACCAACAATGAAAACGTGTTTTTTGATAGCAAAATACGTTTATTTACATTCATTCATTTGGCCATGTTGCCATCAAGTCTACTATCAGGATCATGCTACGGTTACGTTACGGTGGTGTTACGTCTGGCTTCCTCATGTCCTTCAGTTCCTATACCGGGTGGTAGATGTTCTGATCCATCTTATCCACTCCATTCATTGTGGCATCGTAGTCCAGAACCAGTGTCTTCTCCGTGATCAGACTGTACCCGCTCCTCCGATGAATATGCATTGGACTCGGGGTACTCTCCATCGTCCGATTGTGCAGAAGTGCTCGGTTGTGCTTCGCGTTTTCCGGCGTTAGCATCGCTAGCTGGTGAGGCTTTACTACGTGATCATAACGGCCGCGTCAACGCTTCCAACTTCGGCGTCAAGCTCGCAGTCACCATCATCATCATCGTCGTCATCAATGTGCTCTTTAGCATTGGTCGATGCTTTTCGTCTTTGAAAAAAATGCTCAAGCGTGAGCTGCTTGCAACCAGTCGCCATTGTTGCTTCATCAGCCATTGTCCCCTCAACACTCTAGCTCCGCCTCACGTCTTCTACTAACGCCTACCCGATCCTGTGCAAAGAGAGTCATCGCTGCCATCTAGTGCCCAAAAATAGTCATTATACTAACTCGACCTGCTTGATACTTTCAGTACAGCTTGCCAAGGCTTTCCTCCACCCGTTTCCAAAAAACAAAAAACAAAAACAGAGTGAACGTCTTTTAACGTCTTTGGCGGCACTCATTTGGATTTTACTAAACGTTATTAAACGTTTTTGGTGGTCAAAGAGTTAACAAAAGTGGAAAAAAATGTTAAATAGAAATAGTTTAAATGAATTTTTGACGTTTACAGCCGTCAATGGCAGTGACGGAATAAAAAAAAGAAAATAAACCATTGTTTTGTTTGTTTGGGGCGTTAGGCGATTAAAATTTGTAATCATAATTAATCGCATGACTTCACTAGTTAACTCACGATTAATCACAAATTGTATATCTGTTCTAAATGTACATTAAAAAAAAGTTCTAGGTTTTCATACTCTTATTAACAAAAGTGGAAACAAATTTAAACTAATAGAAATAGTTCAAATAAATGTTTGACGTCTATAGCCGTCAATAGCAGTGAATGAGTTAATGATCCATTTTAAATTTAATTAAAGGAAAAGTGGAAAAATATTGCTTAACACTTGAATGCATTCAAGAGTTGAGTTACTTAACTTACTTAAGTGTGCAAAGCGTCCCGCAGACGAGTGTTGACGTCACGGCTAGACGTTACTTCAAAGCTTACTAAAGTGGTTTGTGGCGCCACAAAGAAGTTGGCTTTTGTGTTTGTGATGTCACAGACAAGTTTAGCGAATGTGCAAGAAAACCGGCACTTTCAACTGCCGAGCAACTTCGCCAGACAAGGTATGCTCATTTCTATAAATAGCCTAAGATTATTAAGGGGCATTAAAAAAAACATTGCCATCGCTCCCCTCCCCCTCCGTTCTTCTTCTCCTTATGTTAGAAATGGTAACGCCGACATGTTTTGCATTGAAGTCAACAGACATGGAGGTGAGCGACCAGGCCTTGAGGATCTATTATGCTTCTTGGGGAAAACTGCAAAGCACCCGCATTCAGAGAGGAGGACAGCGTCTTCACCGGAGCCTCATGCTGATCCAAATGATCGAATCCTCCAGTGACCTCTACTTCTCGGCCCTGGCAAACGCGCAAGGCGGCCAACGGGTTGCCGACAGCCCCGCGGAGACGCGCGCGGCCGCTGACAAGGAGAGCATGGAAGCGTGCCTCGCCATCTCCCAGTGAAGAACTCCTCTTACCCTCACCACCTCTTCGGGGGCTTCTCATTAGACATTAAGGTGACATCAAACTTTAAAGTGAGGAGGCCACAACCAAAGGAGCGCCAAGGAGGAATTGCAGAAAATGCACAAGATTGTGCAAGGACGACAGCGCAAAAGGAGACGATGGATTCAAATAATTTATTCATTGATATGCATAACAGCTGGAGGCGAGCAGATGTTACTGCTGCTCCTACACTAAAACGGAACTGGAAGAAAGCTGTAAATGTAATACAGAGTTGTCGAACAGTCCACATGACTAAAAAACAAACAAGAATGTTATATGAAACATGTTTTTTTTTTATCTTAATACAAGCAATTAATAAAACAGGAAAAGTATTGTGTACAGAGAAGTTTGTTTTTATTGAGACAAATTGCCACTCCCACTTAAAGTTTATTAACTGCCATTGACGGCTATACACGTCAAAAATTCATTTGAACTATTTCTATTAGTTTAACATTTTTTCCCACTTTTGTTAACAAGAGTATGAAAACCTAGAAAACAAATGATTGTACATTTAGAACATATAAAATGTGTGATTAATCATGAGGTTGTTGTTTTTTTAGTTAATCAGGGGCAGACAAAACAAGTTTTACTTCTTTCTGTCCCCTTTCATTCTTTTGCTTTACTTGGAATTTTAATATTTGTTTCTTTAAAAAAAGATGATTAAAAATACAAAAATTAGGAACGTCAGGGGATTAAAATTTTTTCCGTAATTAATCGCATGACTTCACTAGTTAACTCACGATTAATAAAAAATCTGTTTTAATGTACAATATATTTTTTCTAGGTTTTCATATTCTTGTATAATGTATAGTCATGGTCAATTTTAAAGAGGAAAAATAACACTAAAAAATAATGTACTTTATTTAAAAAAAACACACATACAGAAATGACATAATTAAATAGAATTAAAAATAAACCGTTGGTGGCAGTATAAGAAAGACGCATCGAGAGGTCTCAATTCCTCTCAGCTCATCAGTCTAGCTCTAAAAATAGTCTTGTCTTTGCAGAGGATAAAGAATATAAGACTGAGTGTTGTTATACTGTCTCACTGTGTTGCTAGTAGCTTATAGGATTATAACATTAGCATAACAACATTGATGCTAGTTGCATTAGCATTAACTCATTCACTGCCATTGACGGCATTGGATGTCAAAAAATCACTTTATTTCTATAAATTAAAAAAAAAATCCACTTTTAACAAAAGTATGAAAACCTAGAAAAAAATGTTATTGTACATCTAGAACAGATATAAAGTTAACTAGAGAAGTCATCTGATTATGATTTAAAAAAATAATTTTGTTTCTTTTTTTTTAAAGAAAATTTTATTTTATTAATTTTTTTAAATAAAGAAAATATTAAACATGTAAAAAAATATATTTTTAAATAGAAAAGATGATTGAAAATTAAACACAATTATAATTAAAATTATTTTTAAAGAAATGATAAAACATTTGAACAAATAAAATAATTTGTTCAACAGAAAATATTATTTATATATTTTTTAAATAGAAAAGATTATTAAAAAATTAGGGGCGTCAAGCGATTAAAATTTGTAATTGTAAATAATTGCATGATTTCACTAGTTAACTCACGATTAATCAAAAATGTTGTATCTGTTCTAAATGTACAATAAAAAAAAAAGGTTTTCACACTTTTGTTGACAAAAGTGGGAAAAAAATGTTAAACTAATCAAAATAGTTCAAATGAATTTTGACATCTATGGCCGTCAATTGCAGTGAATGAGTTAAGCTAGCAGACTGAATGTGGTCAATTTAAACACACAAAGTGGAATGAACTTGAATTGTTTTATGGTTAGTATGACAGTAACTGCGGGTTAACAGCTTGAAGCCTCTTGAAGATTTAGTCACTATTTGCTACTTGTAAAATGAGCTGAATTTAGCTCATTGTCACCATACAGAACTCAAATCTCAAAAGTCTGTGCTCACAAGTCAGAGCCAAAAATCCACCGAATGGTGGTTTACTTCCAAGAGAAAACCCCTCCATTTTCTTGGACTTGTAAAAGATGGGGTTGCAGGTGCAACAGTTTTAGCAGAGAAGTCCAGAGTTGCCTCCTCAGCCACTTTGTACAACCTCCTCCGAGGCGTTCCTGAGGTGTTCCCAGGCCATCATGGACATCTCTCCTGTTTGTCACAAGTTCAAGCCTCCACTCTGGTGGACTTCCTCCACTCTGCTAGATGGCCGCGAGTCAGATCAATGCATGTATGGCCAACATTGCAGTTAAAGAATTTAGCCAATATAAACCATCAAATTAATATTCCTATCAAGCTGATCCCTTGATACAATTTGCTCCATTTTCGAAAGATTGAATCCGTCTGACAGTGACTTGAAGACCGCAGGCATCTTCGTACTGACAGCTTGTTTTGCACGTCCTATTTGAGGTCTTTTTTGCCAAACTTCCTGTTTCCCAGTTTGTATAATAAACCAAGAGTGGGAGTGACAACTGCTATGTTGAGAGAGTATCTTGACAGTGAGACCAACTTTTCCCTATCCTTTCTTCTTCTGCATTGTGTCAAAACAGAAAGACAAACATAGTTTTGGCGTGACATTCAGAAAGTCAGAATATAATATAAAGCTTTTCAACTGTTTGTGCACTGTGCTTCTTTTGAACGCCCCCTCACTTAGACACCTGTCTCCTGGGAAACTGCTGCTTACCTCACACGCACACACACACGCACACACCTCCCTTGGTGTAAGAAGCCTCAGCCAATAGGATATTTATGTTCGCGTGATATCAGCCTATCAGAATCCTTCCTACTAACACACCCACAGTATTGTGCGTGTATGTGTGTGGAACGGTGCTGACGCGAGAGAGGAAATGTGCTAGAAGAGAGAGTGAGCGAGAGCGAGAGCGAGAGAGAGAGATTCTCCCAGCAGGTGCTGATGTTATGCTGATGTTGGTCCTTTGGGAGAAACTGAGAGGGAGCCAAACCCCAGACTGCGGCGCTCTTCATGAAACTGGATCTCCATCTCACACACACACACACACACACACACACACACACACACACACACACACACACACACACACACACACACACACACACACACACACACACACACACACTCCATGTCAGCAAATATTTAATTACCCACAGACTCAGTGGAATCTAAAAAAGGTGCGCGCGCACGCAAACACACACATACACGTCACGAAGGGTCAGCGGTAGAAAATGCGTCTGCTGCGGTCAGCCATGGAGCTCAGCGAAGACGCTGAAGTTCCCTCCATTTTATCACAACCAGCAGCTTCATTACAAGGCTGCCAAAATGGAGTCCACTGATGATTAAAGGGGCAGTCCATTCAAACGGACGTAGGGCACACGAGGAAGGAAACTGAATGAGAAGCGCAAACCTGACAGCAGCTCCCTTCAAGGAAGGGCTGCAGCCAAAGCAAACATTTGAAGCGGCCAAATATTCACTTTAGCTTGAATTCATACATCTTGCGAGGAAATTAGTGTTTGTGTTAGCTAAAAACATTTTTAATTGTTCTTCACGTAGACCGGCACAAACCAGGAAACGACAGGCAGAGGAAATTTCTGTACTGTGTTCTGATTGCCTAAGGGCGTTTTGATTCATTTGTACACAAATATTTTTTTAACCTACATGTATAACATATTTAAATGTTAAGGCAGCACATACTCTTTGCCTATATGCTAAGTTAAAGTCTTATAGAAGAGCCAAATTTGTAATTTTGTTGAGCTAGGTGGTCAAGTGGTCCACTTATTCGCCTCGCATTTCTAAGGTGGGGGTTTGAATGTGTGGCTTCCTCCCACATTTTGTGGTTTCTTGTATATAGGGACAAGATGAGGCCAGAAATGCCCCAAAAATATCACAATTCATTATGCATTACTGTCAGGTCATGACTGTTTTTAGCTAATCCAATTTTTTTTAATTGTAGAAGTCTTTCTTTAAACCCAAAAACTCACACAGAACACCAAAAGTACAGTTCCATCTGTTTATTAACTATAAAATACTGTACTGAGTTACTAAACCATTAAAAAGAAACACTGGTAAACATGGTCGGTCTGTAAAAAAAAAGAAAAAAAGATTCTTACACATACAGTATAGAGCAACAGTATATATCTGATGTCAGATTTTTCATTAAAATGTATTCTTTAGCATTTTTACAAGATTAGATGTGTACAAAGTAGATTCTGATAAGCTTTTCTCTCTCCTTCGACAGTGAAGGATCATTTACAAAACGTAGATAATTTTTTTCTATTTCTTTTCAAAATAATCTTGCTTTTCTGTAACAGGACGATTTACGATATTGAAGGAACAGCAGACGAAGAACCAGCCTCCAGTCCACCTCTCGCTCTTTCTCTTTCGCATTCTCTCTTATGCTCTCTCTCTCTCTCTCTCTCTCTCTCTAGCAGCTAGCTCCCAGTGCCTGTCAGCAGGCGTGGACGATTGTTCAGAGAGGGGTAAAAACAAGACGTATGTATATAATATACACACACAGACACCCAAAAAAATAATAATCACAGCAAAAGCAAGGCAAGGAAAACCACATACAAGGTGATTATACAAAAACGAGCAAATGAAAACAATGTCGGGGAATGAGCGTGTGCATGTTGGACCCTGTAAGGCTGAGCTTTGGATGGACGTGGGGCCAAGAAAGACTGGAAGGCCATAATCGCACCCAGATGGGTTGAAAGAAAAAATAAATGTGTGCGTGAGAGTCTTCTCTCACTGTCACACACAAACAGAGAAAAGTGCAAACAAACATTCAGAACGGGCACTTGTTGTCCATTTGTGTGTTCGTTTAGTTTTAGTGCCACCTGCACCCTCGTGTGGGTCATCTCGCTTGAGTCGCGGTACCTTGTCAAACCTCAAATATTAACACAACTAGCAGCATATGATCAAACTTTCCTGTATTTTTGGGAAATGCAAACCTCTACTGAGGACTCAATTTGTAACCATAACAAGGACAAACTTAAGATGAAAACGACTGAATATCAACAAGACAATCTTTAGTGTCTGCGGTGGCGCAGAGTGGCGGGACAGCTAATCGGCACAAATGCAGATCACGGTTTCCCGTTCGGCGGCCACAAACGGGCCAAGATGGAGAAAGCGTAAGGATTTGGCAACAAAAAAAAATCATCATAAGGCCTGGCGGGGGAGACTTGGGCCACTTGTTTTTCTTCAGCATGACATTCAATAGTTGAACCCGAAAAACGGTCGAAAATAGGCACGTCGAAAAGAGGGATGGGAAGAAAGTGTGATGCATGGGTGTGTAAAAAAAGGATCAGGGTGTTGTGATGAAAACTCGTTGGAAATACTAAGACCCCCTGTCAAAACGTGATTCAAAGTGCACTCGTGTTAAAAACTAGGTAGAGGCCGAAACGTGCTTGAAAGGCGCCAAAGGATGAATGTATGAAGAAAAAAAAAAGGACATACAAAATGGGGGGGGGGGGGGGGCAATAGAAGAAAAATCCACCCTGAGCTTCCAAGTTTTGTGCAATCCGTTACCCAGTTTTAAATCTCACATTTCGCAGAATGTGGACAAAATCTATTGCTCGACGACAATTTCAGGGTGGATTTGCATTTTCGCGTGGATGTAAAGGGACGGAGAAGTGCTTTTACACTCTCTCTTTAGCCTGAGTGTCTACGGGAGTTTGAGACAGTTGAACCTGCTCGACTTTGGATTGTCAAGGGGAGCTAAGCATGAAAAGAGCCCAAGTGTTCTATTTTCTTATTCTTAAGTGCTCTCTGCTTGGACAGCAAAATTGGGAGGGAGTCTCCACCTCTTTATCTTCCTGAGCGTCGCTTCCTCTCTTTGCGGCTGTCGCTCCTGCTGTTCTCTAGATACATCGAAAAGACGGAGACATGACTGGAACATCACCACGGCAACATCGGAATCACAACCTGTGTCGTCATTCACATTTCGTTAAAGCTTCTCCACGGTTGACCTCTTGGCCAAAAAGTACTCGGACATAGCTATTACGTGAAAATAAAACACTCAGATTTGCCTCTATATAGCTCTCTGTTACATGGGAGTATTTACACCAGCGTGTTCATACAAGTCGATCCAAGAGTTTGTATGTGTCGCCCTTTTAATACTATCTGCATGTGTCTCGTCACTCGTGAACTTGGAAAAGTCACCGGGTGGATTTTCCCGTTTGTGTCTTTTTTCGCTTAGCAGATGACGGGCACGCCGTCCGTGTTGAAGATCATGCCCGTGGTGGGCTCGTAGGTGCCGGCCAGGTAGTAGAGGTCCTCGCTCTCGGCGTAGCGACGCGTGTGGGTCATCTGCTCGTACTCCTCCACGCCGACCACCAGGCATTTGTGGCTGACTGTCTGCACGTCGTTCTCGTCGCTGTGGGACGACTGGTACAAGGCGCGCTGCGCACAGGCACAAACACGCATGGTATGTTCAACAGCACAGATCATATAGACCTCAATGTTAGTTTCTTTTTTTTCCTTTTTTTTTTTTTAAAGACAGGTTAGGTCATTTGTAGATGAGGTAAAAAAAAAGAAAAAAAAGAAGCATAACTGAGTCTTGTCATTTCCTTCAAGTGATGTCATACAAGAGTCTATTGTTTTTATTACAGTGAGAGCAGACACTAAGCTATTATTCAAAAAGTGTGCTTTACTAAGTTCAAATCTTGTACAGAAGATGTCATTATTTTTGATTCATAATTCATTTCATTAGAATTTATTGAACAATTATTAACTAAAATTGTTCAAAAATTTCAATATGTATGTGAAATACATGAAAAAAATAGAAAATAGATTCATTCTGTTTATAACATTATTATTTACATTAAATTAAATTAATTGTAATTAAGTAATTATTCAAAATGACATTACAATTTTTTTATGTCAGTATATTAGGCTGTAAACCATGGATGTCAAAATTTAATTTTTACAACCGACAGATGGTGAAATTAAAATGAGTACGTAAAATAGTTTAAAGTATAATAATATAATTTTTTTTTTAAATTATAATTACTTTTAAAAAGTAAAATACTATTACACAAATATTAAATACATTATCATTAATCAAGCAACAATTTATTAATAATTTCATGTTATTTGCATTGGATATTAATTTTTATTTGATCTCATATCAATGAAATAATCATTTGTTTGACGAGATTAATAAAAAAGTACATTTTATTGAGCAACAAAATAATATTACATGACTGTGTACAGCATGAGTCACATGTGGGACCCGGTGCCATACTTTGACCACCATTGCAGTAACCAAACAAAATATTGTTTTGTAAAAGCACCAGGACAACAAACTCGAAATGTAGACAACGCCAATGTATCCCACCTGACAGATTTGGAAAATTCTCATGCAATGACCTGACAATGTTGCTGCTGCTGATTGATATCAATTTGTCAATAAATTCATTATCGTGGTTGCACTTTGCAGTGGTGTCCAACTACATGCCTCTCTATTTAAATTCAGGCTCTCACATGTAATGAAATGAGTTAAGCAACATATTAGAAACAAACACAGTGCACTATAGTTCTTTTTACGAATGTAGGTGCTTTACATGGTAGAGAAATTGGTAGCAAAATACATCTCTGCGATAGACGCAGCTGACATTAATGACGATAAGCCTGACGTCTCCTAATGGGATGAGGAATAGAGGAACATAAATGGTGTCATTTGTCTTTGCATGAGGAAGGGCTGACAAATGAAAACGGAAAAGAACCGGCTGCTTTTTGAGACAATTATTTTTTTGCTCGATAAAGAGAGCTATTATTCTCAAATGGCTGTTAGTAAAGAAAAACGTATTTGGATAATTCCCTTGATTTATTTTCATATTCATTTTCGAGGGGTTACCATCATACATGATTGTTGAGAAATTGTAGTATTTTGCACTTTGGAGCGCTTCAAAATGATTTCGTAATCTTGAAAACAGAATACAGAGTGATTGAAAAAAATTGCCATCCTTTCAAAATATAGTAACATTAGCCAATTTTCCCTCAAATTATCTCACATTTTAACAAGATGGGTGGAAACTATAGTAATGTTTCACTTGTTATTTTGTTTCAGAGTGATGAAGGGATTTTGTGCGTTAGATGTTCGAATGTATTGTGATGCTGCATCCGAGGATGATCGGAAGTCGGACTTTTCCCCGAGTTCAAACCAGGAAGTGTTTACGGGAACGCCCCCTTGGAAATTCCACTTGCAAAGTCGAAAAAAAAGAAAAGAAAAAAAGTACCCCGACTTCACCGACGGACTACAAGTGACATCGCTCTACAATGGCGCCCTTTGGAAACACAGACCGTGAAAGGTAAAAGGTAATTTACTCGAGTATAAAACTAGATAGCTTTCTTCATTCATAAAAATTCGACATAACACAACATACGTGACAGTATGCTGCTATCTCCCTGCATAAAATTGTACGGTGACCTTGAACGCTTATGAAATAAGATAAAAACAATAAATGAAGCAAAATTGCGAAAAGGAAAGTTTGCTGGAGGTAAAAATGACTTTTGAGGACCAAAATAAAAAACAATTTATCACTATCCGCCATTTTTGGTGTTTACTTTCGCCTCGACCGCTTTCAGGTCTGAACTAGGGAAAAAACAACGGATTTATCCGACTTCCGACCATCCTCGAATGCAGCATGAAGCATGCCATGTTCAAAAAGCTGCTAGCGTTAGCTGCTAGCTGCTGGCTCATTAGCTAAGTTGTTAGCGGGGTTTGTTGTTGGCTAACAAACCAGCATTGGGGATTTTAAAAGAGACAGTATTTATAATAACGATAATCATATTAACAATCAGATTTCTCACCTCCATGAAGTCTTTTTGTTGAATCGAAGAATGCAGAGCTGCTGGTAAAGACTGCCCACATATTTGTTCCCAGTTCTCCAAAGGGAGAACATTTCACAATTAGGAGAAGGATAAAAAATGTAATATCAAAAAACAGTGAAGTCCTATCTTGCATTTTTTTCTTCTTCTTACCTTCTTGTCCGTGAGTTTCTTGCCAGGGTTGGTCTCCTCTGGATGGTAGAACCAGTTGACCCTGACCACCATGTTGCTGCCCCACGACTCCCACATGCTCTGGATGCGACCGATGAAGGGCAGGTTGGGCCTCCCGGCCGACAGGAAGACGGCGCAGTCGCCGATGCGGATCATCTCCCGGCCACGCACGATGGCCTTGTAGAACAGCTTCTTGGCTTTGCCTTTCATCCCTCGCCTCTGTGACAGCGGAGAATATCACAGAGCGGAACAAGCAACATGGCGGGTGATTCTCGGAGATCTGAGTGGGAGCTCACCTGAGTGGGTTTGCCAAACCACTTCCAGAGTTGTCTGGCTGGGAGGAAGGCGGAAATTTTAGGCCTGTTCTCCACACTGGGAAGCCGTTGGCGTTTGGCCAACTCCTTGGTGGTAGGGAGGTGGACGCCGTCTCGCCGCTTCGGCCTCCCCACTTTCCCTTCTCCTCCGCTGGCCTTGGGTTTAGGAGGGCGGCCCCTTTGACCGGAGCCCTTCCCGGTGGCCGGTTTGGCCGGTTTCACCGGAGCGCTGGGAGTCGGTGAGGTTGACAATGAAGGTGAGGGTGAATGGGAGCGAGAAGATGCCTCCACTTCCTCCACTTTGATGTCCACCTCCTCCTTCACTTCCTCCTCCTCCTCTTGCTCTTGCTCTTGCTGCTCCTCTTTGACTTTGTCCTGTGCTGCAGGTAAGGGTGAGACCGGGCCCGGAGGAGGAGTGGGAGTCCTCTCTTCATCGGAGCTGCAGGAGGAGTCATCCGTCGAGGAGGAGGACGAGGATGAAGACGATGAAGACGATGAAGACGAGGACGAGCCGGAGCAGGATGAAGAGGAGGACGAGCAGCTGGAGGTGCATTTCTTCTTCTGCTTCACACCCCCTTTGCCGCTTTCCGCTTCCGACTCGGAGCTGCTGCTGCTGCTAGTGCTGCTGCTTTGAGATTCTTCCGTAATCTTCCTTCTGTCCTCCTCCTTTTGCTCCTCTTTTTTGACTTTGTCCTCCCTGGTGTCTGCTTCCTGTCCTCTGCCGCGGCTCTCCCCTCTCTCTTTCGCCAGCACGTGCGCGGCGTAGGTGGACTCTTTCTCGCACTCCCGAAGTCTTGGTTTGGATTTGAGCACTTTTTGGTCGGCTGCGGCCACGGGGGCGGGATCCCGTCGGACACTTTGGCCCTCCAGCAACATCAGAGCTTTGGTCTTTTTCGTTTTGGGCGAGGTCACGCCCTCATGATCAAGCTTCACGAGGGGCTCGGCGGACACGGGCTTTCGCTTGACCAAGTCCCCCTGTCTGGAGGCGGGCTTGAGCCTGGAGATGGAGTTGGGCCTGGAGGCCAACTGCTCGGATGGCATCTTCAGTTTGGGTCCAGGGAGAGTCGCTGATGAAGTTCTGGGCGCCAGAGATGAACTGGATTTGCCTGCTGACCGCCTTGCAACTGGGCTGGGAAGGAGAACAGAACCGATGGGTCTGGAGCTGCCATGATGGTCTGAGGTGGGTTTGTTTTTTGATGTAGGGGTAGAGGCAGACCTGGGAGTTGAGACACTGGGCTTGGCTGCACTAGATAAAGCTGTCAAGCCGGGTCTGGACACAGGCCTGTTGGATGTACTGCCGCCGCTCTCTCTTTCTCGACGCTGGCCGTTGTATGAGGACAGATTGGGCTCACTGTACAGGTCCACAGTCAGGACCTTCCCGTAGGTGGAAGGGTAGGATGAAGAAGAGAGCTTAGCTTTAGATTTAGCAGCAGGAGCTGAGCTGGTCTTTCTGGGTCCTGCGGAGGTTGGGCTACTTGAAGGGGATGTGATGGAGCTCTTGTGTCCCGGTTTTGCTTGTGCCCCCACCGCGGGCCGCGAGGCAGGCCGAGGCTTCTCCTGAACTGCTTTCTGGATTGACAAGCTCCTCTCCTGGGCTACTTTGCTCAAATCCTGGGTTTTGTCTGGAGGCTGGGTGGACGATGGAGACTCGGTTTTCTCCTTGCAATCAGAGTTCAAGGAGCTTTCTGGGGTGGAAACAACAACATAACATGAAACGTGGACGCTTGGCAGTGAAGAATGAAGAACATGGTGTGGCTCCAGAGTCGGCACCCTCACACTCATACTACAGCTCAATGAATGTAAAGAAGAAGAAAAAAAAGCTTTATATTAACAAATAATTATAATGTCTCTATGATCACCAGCCTTCAAGGGGAAGTCAACCCAAAAATGGTTCTTTACAGTAGTAAAATCCACCCATTTTATCCATCTCAGGGGGCGGCCATTTTGTCACTTGCTGTCAACTGAAAAATGACCAATCACAACTCACCTGTTTTCAGAGTTTGGTCATGTGATGTTCGCAAGCTTAACTGTGATTGGTCGTTACCAGAGTCCTGAGCAACTGAGCTGTCATTTCAGACAACAGCAAGCGACAAAATGGCCGCCCTCTGAGATGGATAAAAACAGGTTGCTGCTTACTTAATATTCCACAAACGCAGTTGGAATCAGAATACCGTGTTTTGACTAGTGGGGGCGCATAGTTGGGTTGACCTTCCCTTTAATTCGCCGATGGACGTCTTCCATGAGATTTGTCCTATTTTCATTGTTTGGATCTGTGACTTTTGTAGTTCAACAAACCAGCAAGCAAAGCAAGCCGACTTTAAAATGTTTCAGGCCTGCTTAATCTTGAAATTTGCCATATATCAGACTTGAGACTAAAACCGCCCAATCCTGCAAGTGAGAGAGACAGAGAGACCAGAGTGATCATTCATGACAGCATTGATCTCACGGATATACTTTTTTTATAGCCTGACTTGCTTTGTTTCTTGATGAATGTGACTCACTAAAAGATGACAATGTCGGATAGTTCTATTTTAGCCCCGAAATAGTCTGTAGGAGTCAAACCTGTTTTTGTTTTGCTTTTTCTTACCCCAACACAAATGGCGCTTGCATTTGTCATCAATGGATAATGAATGCACTAAAAAGGGGGAAACATTGTGCATCCATCACGAGGACTGAGCCAAATAATGTGAAATCTATCTTTTTATTTACAATTTCATGCAGACACATTTAGTTTCATGTGAGAGGAACGATCCTTTCCCGGTCCCAAGAAATTACTTGATGAAGAAAAGGGCAGAATAAGGCAAATAAAGGCAGACGTGATGGCTGTAGTTATTACCCGCAAGTGACAGACTTATTTTAAGATTCTCTCCAAATTTGACCTGCAGCGGGAAATACCAACTTGCTTTTCTTAAAAGGATTTGCAATTTCCATTTTTGTCAAACATGTTTGAATACAACAGAATACAGTTGAATGTTCCTCACATCTTGCAAATTCAACACAAATCTCTCAGTGGTTTTGCGATTGTAGTCTTCCATCATTTCTGCATGAGATCAGCTCACCTGGTTTGGGTTTGGGCTTGCGACCAGGTTTCCCTTTGACTTTTGGAGCAGTTTCATCAGTCTTGGCCTCTTTGCCCTCCTTGCTGCATTTGCGCACCCTCCTGCGAGAGCAACTGGCCACCAGAAGTGCGGGGGAAGGCTCAGCACCTGCTCAGGGGGCACACAGACTTTAGGGTTCAGACTCTTATAGACATACATAGAAGAAGACAATGGCTGTTAACTGAAAAGCAGGGACCAATTAGCACTCTATGATATTTGTGACAATATTTCCTCCCCCAGAGTATATTCTCTCACAACGTAACAACATAAAACATGCTGGCAGTCCCTTAGCTGCAAAAATGGAAGATATTTATTCAAGCTCCTGGCACACCAAGTTGTTGATGGAAACGCTTCTATTCCCCTTCTACAAAGTTGTCTTTTGGTAGATTTTAGATGATATATATATATATATATATACGCGTGTATATGTATACGCATACATATGTATACGCGTACACATATATACATATACACATATTTATACATATACACACTGACATCACAGTTTGTCATTTTCACTCAGCAGTAAATGGCAAAATGGTCGCCTTCTGATATTTAGTTGTTGTTTTTTTTATTAAAAATACTGGATTTTGCTGCTCATCTCATATTCCACTAACACAATATTAACCATAATACCGTATTTAGACCAGTGGGGCTGCATATAACATATTGTCAACAATTTTTGGGGAGGCTGACTTCCTCTTTAAGATTAAACAAACACGCATTTGTTTTTGTAGACAAACGTGTAAGCTGTCAAGCTCAAGTCACAGCAACAGGTGGTGCTGCAACCCCTAACCTTAAAGTCAGACCAGCCAATCAAATGCTTGAAGGAAGTTATTTTGAGAACAAGGGTAAATGGAGGAAATGCATGTGTGTGTACTGAGAGAAGTGGAGTCACACATACACAGACTGTAAAAAAAACAATAAACAAAACTCAGCCCCAAAAAGGTTAGAAAAATATTGATCTATCTCTCCACACTAGTGGTGTTATAAAAAAGTTTTATAAAGTCAGTTCACTGTGACCTAAAACATAGTTTGTGTGTGTGGACAGAATATATTTTTGTGACACCCACGCAGACAGGAATCTTGCAAATAAAGACAGGCGTGACCTAATGCCCCCAAACGGAATACTAAACCAACTTGGTGGTGTTTTACTGCGACAGAGGTTAAGCGAAACCCCAAAGGACGACTGTGTAAACAATTCTCCTCTTTGTCAATTGGGGCCATTTGATTTTTTTGTTCTACGCTGAAATGGGGAAGTGAAAAAAGGAACAATCAGTTCTTATGTACAATATGTACTCACAGTGGATCTTGTAGTCTGGAGGCAGAAGTCGAATGTGAGAGAGGGGGATGCGTCCTGTGTCGCCATCGTCAAACTCCACAGTGATGAGATCGTCGTTCTCGTCAATGTCTGAACTTCCTGTTTGGGAGGCAAAAAAAGCTAAATGAGAATAATCAGTTAGAAAACGTCTATTTTCTTAAAATCTTTAATGGTGATGAATATTGGTATTCTTTTATTATTAATATTTTGATTTCTAAAATAAGCTGGCGTATTTAAATAAAATAAAAAACTGGTCTGAACTGCTGCTAACTCTCCCTTAAGTAACTCTGTCTAATGATAATAACTAACTGCAGACCACTGCCACAATAAACATCCGAGGTGGCAAATCCAGGTCCAGAAAGTAAAAACTCAGCCACAGTTTGGCTTTAGCCCCAGGTGCTAGCTAGCTAGCTCTCGTGGTGTTCGTTTACCTCCTAGGGAGCTAGCTAGCTAGCTAGCATCAATGGCTAAAGCCAAAGTGTGGCAGGGTTTTGACTTTCTGGACCTGGATTTGCCACCTCTGACAAACATATTGTCAAATAAATACCCCTCTGACAGTATGCTGTGACCAGTAGGCTATATTTAAACTTACACGTGACTCAGATCAGGTGTAACAATACTCTGCTGCAGTTGAGATGATACATTTGTCTGTGCTGCCAGCTACAATTAAATGGTAAATTGACTATGACTCATGGCATCCAAGCACTGTTTGTACCGTTGACAACCGTGCCGGGATAAAGGCAGCGGTACTGCTGACTCCAGTAGGCAGCGATGCGGGTGCCCTCGGGGAGATAGCGCACCGAAGGAGGCTTCACATCAATGATCTGAACATAGACAAAAAAAAAAAAGGACTTGAAATGTCAAGCCACGCTAAGTGTTTCTTGCTAACATATCGGGGGTTTTTTTTTTCATCAAGACTACACAGACGAACTTGAATAAGCCACGCAGGGAGAGGGCAAGCGAGAGCTCAGGGTGGTTTAGCGCATGTGGCCGTCACATGACGTATGACCTACTTAGTTTCATGCATGTTTCATGTTTCACTTTCAGCATCCGAGCGGCTGCCCTCTCATGTGTCACTAGAAATCCGAGCGAGAGCGACGTGGCGCATTTCACCCCGCCGTTGTCATGCGAGTGTCATCCAGTTTACTCACAGCCTCCTGCAGCAGTTGCTCCAAGCAGTAGATGTGCGGACGGTTCCCTCGCTCGCCCTCCACCACCACGCTGTATCTGCGGCAAAGAATTACAGCAGGCTCAGTGTGCAGCAGACCAAAGGGAGCGCCACATCCACTTTCCTTTCTCAGATTTCTGTCTTAGACGTAATATTGCATCATTTCGAACGGAGTTTAATTAAGTGTAGCTGGCTGAGGCTTCTACGAATATTTTTTGCTATATACACACACACCTTGTTGGCCGCTCAAAAAACAAAACAAAACCCCGACAACATGATTATGGATGCGCAGTACTTTGTCTCTATTGTTGCACAGCTCACATTTACATTCCCTGAGAATATTAATCCTGCCTTAAAGGGGATTAAGTCTAGTTTTCTTTTAACTCAGCCACATTGGATTTGAGCACAGCTAAGTGAGCAAACTACAGCTGATGTTTTTTTCTCCTATTTCATTTTGTCAAATGCTCTAATTGATTTGCTTCTAAGATGTTAAGTATGCATTATGCTGCATCCTGAGGCACTTTGGCACGTGAAATCGAAAAGGAAACAGCAAAACTTGACATTTCTCTTATACAGTGAAAACTCATAACTCAAAAGGGTTGTTCATAAAAGTTGGCAATAACTGATAAGTCAATGAGGAAACCTTAAAAATAAAAAGGGTATCGGTGAGATCAAGCCAACCTTGATGTGCATGACTCGTCTATACTAAATATTCTGCTGCAATCTATCAAGAATATGTTTTGATGAATCTTGTCCATAGCAGAACTCAACATTAGATTCGGTTTTAGGTACAGTTACTCCATTTATGACAATTAATTTTCAAATTTTCTTTGCTATAATATGTTCCACGCAGACCCACTCGTCTAAACACAGTATTCTGATTAATATTGCATTTATGGAATATGAATAAAGCAGCAAAATCTACCCGTTTTTATCCATCTCATGCAGCCATTTTGTCACTTGTTGTCGATTGCAAATGACATCACAGTTGCTCAGGTAATGAGTATAAAACGTCACATGACCAAACCGTGATTGGCTGTTACCTGAGCAACTGTGATGTCATTTGCAGTCAACAGCACATGTCAAAATGGCCGCCACCTAATATGGATAAAAACTGGTGGATTTTCCTGCGAAACTCTTTTTATAAAGCACAATATTATGGAGTGCGATTTGTATTAATTAAAATACACAATACCAATTTTACGTTTTTATGGAAAGGCATATCCATTCATTTCAACGTGGAAAGTGGATTTCCCATACGAGTGAAAAACAAACAAAAATGGCAGATTGTGTTTGCGTTCCGAGGTACTTACATATCCGGCGAGTGCACGGTGTTCACGTGTCCTGCGTACAGAAGGTGGTCGTCCATTGGGATCAAAACCCGTAGCCCGTCTGCCAAAGAGTCCTTGTCCAACACACACTGCACTGGTGCTGAATGCATCAAACACAAAAATACAAGACATGAATACACACACGTGCGCCAGTTCTTATGAATAGGGACGGATGCTGATGCGTAAACAAATGCTGACCGGGTGTCGAGGACCTCTCGGGCACACTGTTGCTGCGCGGCGGGATGAGCTCGTCTTCGCTGAAGCTGCTGTCCTGATTGGGCTCGAAGTCTTCATCGGCAGCCATGCTCTCCATCAGCCGGCTCACTGCTCCCCTGGATTGCTGGAGATGACACGCAAGACCCTTATACTTTTCTACTTACAGATTATATTCCTTCATTCAGCTGTAGAAACAAAAAAAAATGTTGTCTTGGTGATATAGGTTTTTGTATTTCCCTTATAGTTATTGACATCATCTGCTTACATGCAGTCGTCACTTGTGTTTAATTTGATTCACTAATTGAGCTGTATGGAGAGGGGGGGGGGGGGGCATTAATTTTGATTGACACTGTTGATTATAGTGGGTGTAGTTTGCAGTGATGCAGAACGGCACTGCATCATGCTGAGAGATGCGTCTCATATGTTGGTTATCACATTTAGCTACATCGCTATATGAGCACATCAAAATATAACTACACGTACAATGCATACTACAACCATTATATGAAGAAGGTAATAATCTATTAAGAATTTTGTAGAGGTAGATTTTGGTTGTCAATGTCTCTCTCCTGTATACTACTTCATTTTTTTTGTCCCATAATTGTGGCCAGTAACCAGTAGTCCATTTTCGAGATACGATCTGTCAGTCTGATGATTTTTGTGCTGTGACTTGTGAGCGCAAACTTAAAGTCACAGTGTGTAATCTTTAGCGCCATCTAGTGGTGAACTAATTATTCCTTAAATTTTTTATTTCAATAATATGCAAAAAAATATATTCTGTCACATCAACTTACATATTTTTTATATCATCGTGGGTCTAGTAATCACTAATTATAAGAAATGGCTGGAGCCTCCGCCATCTTCCTGCTACGCATGCCTAAAAGACAACTTCGCAAATGTAGTTAGCCCTGGTGGTGCTTACATCTAGTGTGGGACCCAACGGGTCAACCACCACTTCTTCAGCTGGGGCCTGCAGGTGGTCGTCGCCAAGTCTGTGTGATTCGGGCTTCCGTCGCTTGTCACCTTCTGCTTTGCTCTCGCAAGCTTTTTTTTTTTTCTTTTTTTTTGCTAGCTTCTCCCGCTAGCCGCTCTTGTTAGCCACTCCAGCCAATGGCTCCAACTAACTCCCACTAGCCGCTCTGGTTAGCTGCTCCGGCTAAATCCGGCTCGCTCGGTCTTTCGGTGTCGCTCGCCAGGCTTCACACCAACTGCCAAGTGGCTGTCGCTCGCTCACGCAAAAAAACATCTAGTGGCCGCTTATTACTAGTATTGTTCATATACCGATACTAGTATCGGCAGAGGCCCCGATACTGCATTAAAACAGTGGTATCGGTATAAGTGAGTACTAACAAGTAACATGCGATACCATTAATTCTGACGCTAATATAGGACTTTGGATGCAGCATCTTGTGTCTTGCTCATGCACGACATTCACTGATGTGTGATGTGTGACATGTTCACTGCATGCCGAGCTAAGAAATCCTATTGGCCCTTGAATTCTCTGAACCAATGGCAAAACAGCTTTTTCATGTTGAGAAAAACAACAACTTAGGCATCGGTATGGTATTGGCATCGGCCGATACGGCAAAGCTGGGTTTTTAAAACAAGCCCATTATATTGCCTTGGACAAATCCACTTAGCTTAATGCTAACAAAAAAGTCAAAATGCAATTGACATGCTATGGGGTTAGCGCCAATAGTTGCGGTTGTCGAAGCAACGGATATAAGAACACAAACGATGTAATACTCACAGGCATATATTCTTTATCCTCTCTGAAAAATGACTAATATTACAGCATCTTCATAAAAAAAAAGTACTATTCTTGCATTATTATACATGTTTAATACACTCTCAGAGGCAAAACAGAAGCAAGCCTTGAATGGATTCAGACTTGACTGCGCATTCTAGAAACAAAAATGCATTTGCAGCCATTTATGTCCAAATGTGGAACTCTAGCGATCTGGTTTTGACCTTGCCAGGATAATAAGCAATTAGTTGATGCTGCTAATGACTTCTCAGCTCATCAGTCATCTCACTGACCTCGCGGGCTTTGTTCTTTGCTTTCGATTGGCTCTTGCGCGCCGGGCTGAGGCTCAGAGCCGTGCCGCCGTCTCGTATTGGGCTACTCAGAGAGGACGGGCTCACGGGCAGAGAGGAGGACTCCTTTGTCTTCTTTTTCTGTTTTACACATGTCAGAACACAAATCTTGAGAATGACGACAAGGACTCTCACACACACACACACACACACACACACACACACACACACACACACATGCACGCAGGGTGGGAGAAGCCTGCAGTTGTCCTTTCTTGTTAGCAACATTTAAGACAGCAGGGGAGCGCTACAGTGACTGAAGTAGCGGGAAACCCTGCTGGAACTGTGACACATACACTAGACAAAAAAAGTGCTTTTGAAAAGAAGCAAGTGTCCCTAGTTGCTGAATAAGCACGAGATGAATAACTCATTCACTGCCATTGACGGCTATAGACGTCAAAAATTCATTTAAATTGTTTTTATTAGTAAAAATTTTCCCCCACTTTTGTTAACAAGAGTTTGGAAACCTAGAATTTTGTTATTGTATTAGAACAGATGTAAAAATTGGGATTAATCGTGAGTTAACTAGTGAAGTCATGCGATTAATTACGATTTACGAAAAAAATGTAAATCTTTTCTTAAAAAAGAAAAAACACCCCCCCCCCCCCGTAAATTAGGGGCATCAGGCGATTAAAATTTGTAATCGTAATTAATCGCATGACTTCACTAATTAACTCATGATTATTTTTTTTTACATCTGTTCTAAATGTACAAAAAATACTCTTATCAACGAAAATGGAAAAACATGTTAAATAAAAATAGTTCAAATGAATTTTTGACGTCTATAGCAGTCAATGGCAGCGAATGAGATAATAAATTGACGTACTTTGACTGCATCTTTGCCCTCTCTGTTGGAAGGAGGCTGTTTGGGTCTGGAGACAGACTTGGGGGTGAGCGACGGGGCTGAACTGGTGCCGGACAAAGACGACATCTGGTTGGCCGAGGCGGTGGCGTCGTGGAGGAAGATCCTCTCGCTGCGTCTGCGGTTCCAGGCTTCGTCCTCGCTGAAGCCTCCCAAGCCGGAAGCGCTGGCCAGATCGAAGCTGAAGCGCCGCTTAGGTCGAGGCGAGGGTCGCCGCTGTTTGATAGGCAGAGGCTTGCGTTTGACGGCCAGCGTGTCGTCGCGCTTGCTCGGGCTGCTCTGCTCGATGCGGCGGGTCGCCGGGGGCAGCAGGGGGAGTTCGGGCGCCGAGCGTTTGCCGTGCAGCAGGGAGGGGAACTTCCTCAAGCGCAGGTCGGAACCGGAGTCGGACCACTCGCACTCTGATGAACCTGATGGCGGGAGGACAGCGTCTCACAATGCAAAAACTAAAATCTTAAGTAAGATTTAAATTCTTAAATGTAACCAAAATTTTCTGTTTTTGATTTGACAAGTTATTTTGACTTAAAATGAAATTGTCAGGCAAGATCATTGTGCTTATTTTAAGATACTTATTACTTAATTATCTTATTTGATCAAGCAGTCTTTGCATTGAGTGTTAACAGCCAGTTTTAAGTACTGTGAGGATTAAAACAAGCTTTTCACACATTTTAAGATGACAACTAACCAACATCACAGACCTTGAACTGGGGTTTCATAAATTTTCTTATTTTAAGATTTTGCATAATCTAGTAATAAGATAAATGGAAAAAAAAATACAAGTACGAAAACAGACAAGTGCAATATGGTTCATTTTGTTATATTTACTAAGATACATTTTTCTTCTTTCAGTACCAGCTCAGTGGTCTAGTGGTAGAGTGCCTACGCTCAGACTTGAAGGTTGTGGGTTCAATTCCTGGCTAGGTCATGACAAAGAAAATAGGACCCGTTACCTCCCTGCTTGACACTCAGGCTAAGTTATCCAAGCGTAAAAATAAAGAAAACCTCATATATTTTAAGAAAATAGTTTTATTTATTAGTTTGAAAAAAGTCAACATTACTTGTTTTCAGTCTGAAATACTATTTTCTAGACCGCAGTGGGTTGATATGGGGCTAGTATTATTTTCCTATTTTTCAAAATCTTACAGGTAAATTAGAGTAAAATTTTCTTGTTCTGTTGGCAGAAAATTTTGCTTATTTTAAGTAATAATTTTCTCATTTTTCTATATTTTTTTCTTAAATTTTCTACAGTCTTTTTTTGCAGTGCACGATTTTGAAGATTCAAATGAAGATGATGCCCATATTTTCCCCTGCTATATGATGATGCACTGCATATTTTTAAGCAATATTTATACGTTGAACAGGCAAGCCAGTATTTATTTATTTATATATTTTTTAAATCATATGGCCTCTCAATCTCATAGATCTTCATCTAGTGATAATGGAGGGTTCACTGTATTTTAGTTTTACTGAAACAGTTAAAGAGTCAACCCGAAAGACCCCGTTTATGAACAAGCAGGTTTCCAAACAAGATATTCACTAACAGTCATGGTTTCCATGTGAAACGCGCAGCTCATGCTGTCACTTGCACATTATTCACTTCCTGTGCCACATATTTCAGATTTGTTAGCTTTTTTGCTGTAAATTGGCCATTAGTATCGCTCCAAAGAAACGGAAAACCTTATAATCACAGTACTGTTGAAAAAAGAAGGAAACATTAACCCCCCCCCCCCCCTTAAACAAACAACAACAAATAAGGAACAAAGGTGCGTGACTGCCAAGCCTCAAATTGCAATACAGTAGAAAAATTACAATATATAAAATATAATGAATGGAAAAGAGTTTGCTTAATTGTATTTCCGATCATTTAAAGGGAAAAACTTAGTTTGCAAAACAAATCTCGGAATGAAGTCAATTTGTGAACTGACATTTAACTGTATGCAGCGATCTAAGAGACATCGTACTGACAGCTCCTTGCAATGTTTTGGTTGCATTATTTACACAAGCAACGCAACATATTTGAGACTGATCTCTCTGCTTGATGCAAATAAACATTATCATCTTTGAATTTTTCAAACAGCTCCTGTACTGGATGGATATCATGAGATGGTGCACGTGATGCCAATTGTTGCGGTTGGTTGGTGTAAATGTGTTGGATTCTCCGCAATCAATAATTACAAGAATAGTACTATCGATTACATCTAAACAAATGCATAATTTAAGACTGAAACGTTCAATTCACCGCAATGTGACAATTGGAAATGAATGAATATTTAACGCTGCCAAACCACAGTGCTGCAAAAACCTGCTCAACCACAATCAGAAGAACCATCACATCTGTTAGGCCTTTTTGTTCACACCTCTTGGTTTTTTTGGGGGTTGGTTCAACAAAACAATATAGATAAACCCACTCTGCAACTCTGCTTTTGTGTGCGTGTTTTGTTGTTGTTGTTTTTTTACCCAGAATGCTTGGCCGGCTGTGATGTCTGCCATCAGGGAGAAGGCTCAAAGGGGCGGAGCTGACAGGGAGAGCGCTGGCTGCGAACCTGGCCAACAGACCCAGGCCGCTCTCCTCGCAGTCGCCGTCGTCCCAATCGGAATCCTCGTACTCATCCTCGTAGTCATCCTCCGAAGATTCTGTTTCAGAAAAGACATTTAGCTCAGAGACGGATGTGACTGTGGTCGCAATGTTCACTGAGCAGTTTAAAAACACACTTCTCGTCGATACGTCTTGATGCACAAAAGCTGAATTCGGTGCCCTGCTTGAAATGACACAGCAGCCTGGATTGAATTCACACAAACACGCATGTTGGCGGATGGAACCCACAGTGCAAAGCCAAAAGCCTGTCGTATGCCGTGTCATCCAAATTCTGCTGCAGACACTCCACCTCACAGTGCATACCATTACCGCACATCCACACTCACCATGGAAAAAAGACCATGTGACCTCTGACCTATACATTACTATCCATTATTTAAAGCCCCTTGGGGAAATATAAAAACAGCAGAAATCCACTTCCTCCTTCAACGGTGACAAGACATCGCAGCAAGCAAACACACACATTCACACAGATATTGAAGCAGAATGCTGGTTAGCGGTGTAGTAGTAGTAAGCGGTTAGGTCCAACAGATGAACAGGAGGAAAGTCTTCTCAGAGTGTTAACACTGGGGCGGATGCACAGTACAGAAGTGTAGTCAGATATTAACAATCCAATATTATGCAATACATGAAATATTCGGCCTTTGTTTTCATTGAGTAACATTTACTGTGGTTGTAGATTGCAATGGCGTACATCTGAACCGCATCACACTGAGCCGCTCCTTTTTTCTTTTCTTTTTTTTTTTTTACTCCCGTCACTAATTGAGGTAATCAAAATACTAGATCATGCTCTCATTATGTTGCACTTGAGTTTTACACCACTGCAAACTTCAACCACAATAATATTGCTAAATTACTACCTGTCTGACAGTGTCAGTGCAAACTGGACATTGCCATATTTGCAAAGGCCCAGGATTATAATACAGTTCTTGTATTGGGGTCATAATTTTGTGGTTGGTTGGTCTCCGAACTACCACCTGGATGGCATAATTGCCAATGTTATACTGCGTAACATGAAAGAAAGCACATTTAGAACAGTTTCCAGAGTCTAGGAAGCAGATGCAGTGCATACGAGGTACTGTGAATCCGCATTGTGTTAACAATTGCAGGCAGACAACAGCGAGGACAAGGCAGGCACTGAGAGGACAGCCCTGTGAGGCCCCTTCTTTTCCTTTTTGTA